>NC_088866.1:16902993-16962062 GCF_032884065.1 Artemia franciscana
AGTCCCAGAATATTGTTTTAAGATAAAATTTCTGTGTTTCAAAACTTCTTAATCTTATAAATAATTTAAGCTAACTTAAATCTTAGTCTTGATTGAAATTTCGATATGGTATAGTTTATATTCGCTATCATTAACTTTGTCATTATCTTGAAAAGTGAACATGACCCCGTTTTTGTATTCCAACTGGCAATCAGTGAATCAATTCAATTTTTCACACATAAAATAGTGTTGTTTCTCACACTTAAGGTTGTTGTTGTGTTATTAATGGTTGAAATTGTCGATTTTTCCCTTTTTCAGGATTACTCTATGGTGAAAACAAGGGTAAACCTAAAGGAGACCCTCTGTCCCCCTAGATCACATTTGCATCGCAAAACGTTGCACCAAATACCTAATGGTTTTTTAATATTTTGTAAAATATTATAGGCTATTTTTTATTTTAAAAATAAAAGAAACAGCATAATTACAGATTTGCCACTTGGAAAAGAAGTATCTTTTGAATTTTTGTATTACGATTTTATTTTGTTTTTACTTGACAAAATTTAGTGAGTATGCATCAAAGATAAGCAGGGCCTAAGTAAAGAAAACACTGTGGAAGTTTTTTAAGATATTGTTTTTAGTTTGGGAGTTTTTAATTTTGGACTCTGAATTAGTAAAGGTATTCTGATTTGCCCGTGTTAAAATTATAATAAAATTATGTGTTTTGGTTCTGGATATATGGTTTGGGCTTGTTCAGATAAATTAATTATTAAAGTTGTGTAATAGGTAAAAATGGTGAGAAGAGGAGGGCGCTAATAGAAATTAATCCGTGTGGCGGCTCTGAACTGGAATAGGGTCAATTTCTTTTCTTTTTTTTCGGAAGCGAATTTGTTTCCTCAAAATGGTTGTTAGAATAAAGTCATAAAACGAAGTTGTATTATTATAAAACAATAATAGTAATAGAATTCATACTCTTTTTCTATCAATGTTGGTAGCTGAGGTTAATCAATGATTTCTTTTGATAAAATGACTTGCGCATGAACTTGATCGTTTGATTTATTTCAAAAATAAATAGAATTGCTTTTCTTGTATCATTAATACTTCTTACTGAGATTTTGTTGCCAAAGCTCTTAGTCTATAATAACACAACAAAATAAAAAGATGACAAAGCAAAAAAAAAATATCAAAAAAATGAAATGCAACTTCAAATTGTACAAACCCACCAAAAACAACACAGCAAGGTGGGTATTTTTAACTGACAACAAAAACAATAAAAATCCATCGCCTACATGTCTTAACAAACTATCCCCTCGTACATATTTACCAGTGGTTCCCAGAAATTTCTAAAATCTTTATTTCCCCCCCCCCCCCACCTCTATGAGATTTAAATTGTGTTTTTCAAAATTTTAGATGTATTTACTGAAGGAAGCTTAAAAGGCCATAGCCTTAGTGTTTTTTTTTGTTTTGTTTTTTTGGGTCGTCCTCTAAGGATATTTTATGCTAATGAAAAATAGTGTCTGTATAAAACACCATTTATCAATGCATGACACTATTGTAATCCTATCATGTATCAGCAACTCTTCGACCTCGCTTGCAAAATTAAAGACCTTGTCATTTACAAATCGGGCAAAAGTAGGGGCTGGTGGTAAATCTAAATATCCCCCAAAATTGTCTTTTCTCCCTAATCCAAACTTACCTAATCGCTTCTGTTGTTCAAAATTTTAGATGTGTATACAGAAGGAAGCTTAAAAGGCCATAACCTTAGTGTTTTTTTTGGATCGTCCTCTAAGCATAATTTATGCTAATGAAAAATAGTGTCTGTATAAAACACTATATGTATTTTATATATATATATATATATATATATATATATATATATATATATATATATATACACATAAAACTTGAACATTAGTACTTTTAAAAGAAAACCGCCCCTTACCAAGCTTCTTCGTTAGTTGCCGACGTCATACGTTTCGACAAATCGAATGCACTATAAAAAAAGGAAAGCGAAAAGAAATGAAAAAATAACAGATAAGCATTTAAAAGAGATATAGAAAAAAGAAATGAAAGACCAAGAGTGAAAAGAAGCGAAAGAATGACAGAAGAACATTTTAATGTGAAAGCCAAACAAACCAAACAGACATTTTCCCCATAGTTTTTTATTCATTACTTCTTTATATTTCTTTATATTCATTATATTCATTTTTTTAATTCAATTCAATGGTTCTTTATTCATCATATTCACTTCTTTGTCCTAACTTCATAAAGATGATTATCCTTTTGCAATTCTTTTGTCAATTAGTGCCGCATCTGATTGATGGAGTAAGGTATGCCCTCCCAGAAGGTAGTTAAAAAATTCTAAATAAATTTTGATTCAAGTTTTGAAGTTTTGGGTATCAAAATTTGTGGAAAGCGTATAAACTGAATCGTTTTGAGGAAATCTACCCGATTGTTGTTTAGGGCATTTATTGAAAAAAAAATTAGAGCAACGGGAGATTCTGGTTCTGAAACTGTCGATATAAATTAGGAAGGTCAAGGTCATATTCGGGGGAGGAAAATGTGTGGCCGGGTTTGACCCCCCACCCCACCTTCAAAAAATTCCTGTATATGCTTTTGGCTGAGGGTATCTTCATGCTATTTTAAGGACTGTTTTTTTTTTCCCGCTCAAACTCTGTTCGTCGGTATGTGTAATAACCACAGGATTTGACCTTGAAGATAACTTTAGAAATTATACTGGGTACATATATTTTAGGAAAGACCTTTAGTGCAAGTGGAAGTGGAGATAACAAAAAAATAGGAAACGCAAAAAAACAAGGCACAAAAAATAAAATGAAAAAATAAGTAAAAAACAGATAATCAAATAGAAAATAATAAACAAAGAAAACAAAAGAATAAATGCGGAAATCAAATTAGCCTGATTAAATGAGAAAAAAATGTATCAGTGTGTATAATAACAATGTATTTGGCCTAATGTTTTTCTGTTTCGTAGCTGATGAGAATGCAAAGTTGAAATCTGATGTCCAAATGGAGAGACGTAGAAGAAGAGACTTGGAGCTTGCCCAAGAAGTACCAGGATCTCCACCTCATACCTCGGATGAAATAGCTCTAATACAGGATAAGCTGGATGCGAAACAAAGGGAAACTGATTCTCTTTCAGATAGAATGTTTCAACTTGAAATTGAGCTCAATGAAGCAAACAGACAGTGTGACATCTACAAAAAGAACGTAAGTTGACTTTATGATGTATGCTTTCATGTACACAGGGGCAGAGGGGACTCTATGGAAAAATGTAAAATCTGATTTTGAATCCTAATGCTTTACCAAAACAAAAAGGTAATAGCTTCGAAAAATCTAGAAAGACTAGATGCAGGAGCTTTCTCAATCTACTTGTAGTTCTATGAACTATCCTTCGGGGTCAGGCAATATAAATTTTTGTCAAGCAAGTAGGCTTTCCCAATGGACTTGCAGAACTATTACTATCCATAAAATATTCAAACCTCTGTTCTGCCATTTGTCAAAAAGATCTGATGATAAATAGGCTTTGACTTCAAAATATTACTAACATCAAAATATTTGTCTATACGGGAACTCGGGTGATTGTATATGGGGCAGATAATGATGGATGTATTGCGGAGACTCGCCTTGACCCAAAATGCCCGCTTCTTCTCTGTATTTGTGACACTGAGACAAGGGTATGAATTACAATAGGGAATTTTCACCTATGGAATATAGAAGCGCCGTTTCTCCGCTTTATGTAATTACACTCATAAAATTGTATCAGTTGATGTAAAGGTTGAGAATAAGGGGATGACTGATTGCCAAAGATCGTTCTTTTTCACCCATCCATCTAGGTCCAAACAAAAAGCAGGTTGTTCCTGAATGGGTTGGGACGAGGCCGCAAAAAAATTGAGGGAAATGGAAATTTCTTGGAGGGGGGTAAAGAGGGAAGCTTTGAATAGATAGGGATGGAGAATCAGTGTGCGTAGTTGTGCTGGTCTCGTGCGGCTTGGTGCTGCGCTATAGTAGTAGTATTAACTAAGCTACTAATAAATACTAGATCTAAGTCGCATGTGCAACGTGAGGTGTTGCGGCAACCTTTTGTTCAGCTTCGCCGAGTAAAGTGTTGCGAGAGCAACAATTGGTTTTTTTTCCTCGCTTCGATTAAACGCTGAAGTTGTTAAACTCTAAGGATCTTAAAATAAATACCAGGCACATCAACTCGCAAAAGTTACAAACCCCTCATTGCAACTAGCAAAAGTTGCAAACCCGTTATCGCTGAAGATGATTGTAGCCTAACAGCCGATTATTACTTACAAGTCCCCTACATGTCTTACCACTGGAAACAAATAATTGGTACACCAACTAGCAAAAGTTGTGAACCCCTCATTGCCGAAGATGATTATTACCTAACAGCCGACTTTTGCTTAAAATTCCCCTATATGTCTCAAAATTGGTATCGGCCTATTTTTGGTTTCAGTGTGCACCTTACTACTGAAGTTGTCAACGCCTTTAAACTTTCAAGTTTATATATCTCATGAAGGAATGTTTTTACCAAAAAATGGATACACTTTGATCAGCTCATCAAGAGCTATCGACTGCCGTCAAAAAAAATTTCCTGTCTTAGTTCAAATGTTGACTTTTTTTGTCTTGGGCCAAGTTTCTAACGTCAGCACCTAGAAAGGAGCAAAGGATTAACTCTAATTTATTTAGCAATAAGAAAACTTCTAAAGGTTAAGACGTGTATCTGATACCATTTCTGTATCGACCTATTTTTGGTTTCAGTGTACACCTTACTACTGAAGTTTTCAACGCTTTTAAACTTTTGAATTGATATATTTCATGAAGGAATTTTTTTCTACCAAAAAATGGCTGACAAATACTTTGATCAGCTCATCAAGGACTATCGACTGCCGTCGAAAAAAAAATCTATCTTAGTTCAAAAGTTGACTCTTTTGCCCTAGGCCAAGTTTCTAACGTTATCACTTTAAAGGAGCAAAGGATAAACTCTGATTTCTTTAGCAATGATTTCTTTAGCTTTAAAGTTTAAGAGACACATCTGATACCATTTCTCTACCGCAATCCCAAGTGCAAAAAAAAAACCGAATGATAAACTCGACCGAAATTACGAGCAGAAATGTTTGGGGAATGGTCTCCTTTCTGCTTCACAGGAAATAATTACCCTTCTGAAAATAGGGCCAACTTAGTGGAAAGATATTGTAAATGTGGCCCAAGCTGAACCATTTGTCATGCAAGTTAAAAAAAAGAAGCTAATATATCTGAATGAAATTCAGAGGCGTAGCTAGGGAATTCAGTGCCCTGGGACATTTTAAGCCCCCCCCCCCCCCACCCATCATCACTACCACAAGATAAGTTTAAAAAGAAAAATCAGTTGGGCTCCCCCTCAGAGGCTGTGCTCGGGGACTTCAGAATAAGTCAATGGTAACATAAATTTTTCAAAGTAATTTTTCCCCTATTCAATTTTCTGCTACCATGTTGCAAGTCTGACGTTAAAGACGTCTCTCTCTCTCTCTCTCTCTCTCTCTCTCTCTCTCTCTCTCTCTCTCTCTCTCTCTCTCTCTCTCTCTCTCTCTCTCTCTCTCTCTCTCTCTCTCTCTCTCTCTCTCTCTCTTTCACTCTCTCACTCTTTCTTTTTTTCTTTTCTCTCTCTCTCTTTCTCTCTCCTCTCTCCTCTCTCCTATTTTTCTTTATATATGTGTGTATAATAAGGCAAAGAAAACATATACAAGGGAGTTTACAGTTGGGCGGGACTTAATAGGGAGGAATATAAGTGGGTAGTATCGATAAGAGTACATCTACTGCTCATGGATAGGAGGAATTAAATTCTGGGGGGGGGGGGCTACATGCTAATGGTAGGTCCAGCTATTGTAGTGAATAGATACATTGTTTTCTATGTTTCAATGCTATACAAAATCACTAATGATTATGTTGCCGTATTTAATTTATTGTATTAACCAAGTATTGACTATCGGGATTTTTAACATCAATAACTATTGATTTTGCTGTCCATTTTAGCATATTCTTTGTTTTAGGTCGATTCTCTAGAGAGCCTTCTTAAAAACAGCAAAGAAAATTATGCAGAGTTAGCCACCATGTTGCAAAATTCAGAAGCGAAATATGCAGACTTGTCCAGAAGAAATGACGAGCAGTCTAGTTTGATTGAGGAACTGAGAGGCATGATTTTTGAACTACGCTCTGAAAAAATGGAAACAGACTCTTTGCCTTCACCCAGTAAGTGTTTTTCCTGTCTTGTTTATAGTGATGGATCTAGGGAGTGACACCCCCCGCTAGGTGTGGTTAGAGTTTCCTTTGATCTGTTTTACTTTGAATTAGCACAAATATGTCCAGTGAAAATAACGCATTTTTAAGGTACATGTAGTAAAACATACTCCAATACACGCCCTCCAATCCTGGAACGGCTACTGCTAGTCATAGGTTATATCTTAGTTTTTGTTTCGTTTAGTTTAGTTTTAGCTTAGTCTTAGTTTCTTAGTTTTAATATTTGAAATTATTGGCGATAGCTGTCTTTTTACGCCCTCTTTTATACGAAACTTGAAAAGTTCTCCAGTGTAATTGAAAATTGAAGACTTAGGAAATTTGTTCCCAAATTTGTAGAGTTTACTTTGGTTTTCACCTTTGTGTGAGCGCAACTGGAAGCAAGAGAGATCTTACAAATGATTGACTAGCCTTTAAGGAGGAGAATGTCACTGCCCCTACCCTCCTCCAAATCTTAAATTTTCTCCACAATTTCCTATATTTTGAAATGACCTGCTTCTGCAGTGTTTTTCCTTTCTATCTAGCAGAAGTTGCTTGTGCATGTACATGCTGTCTATGCTACAATCGCTCTCTATCCTCTATGCCTATACATCGAATATCCTATTGAAAACGTCAAGTAGATAATTTTTTGAGGAATAACTGATCCAAGCATGGATAATTAGAGAGAAAAAAGGAAAAATTTATTTTTCAAAACGTAGAGGAGGATGGGGTAAGGGCAGTTTTGTTTTTTCTGTGAAAATACCAAAAAGAGTATTCTTAATGAAAATGCTTCCCTCTCCAAAAAAAGGAGTTTATAACCTAGAGAGGAGGGTGCAAATGCCCCCATGTTCTCCTCCCCCAGTTTATGCCACTTGATTAGGGTTTTTGGAAACAGTTGACCAATATTTCAGATACGTGAGTAAGAATGCCCGCTGTATGCTGATGCTTTGAAAAAAAAAAAAGAAAACACCAACTACAAAACGATGGGAGTTTCTTATTACTGATATCCGAAAGCTTTCTACATAGCACGGCAATTATACTAAAATGCCATTCATCTCAAATATCAATATGTATTACGATACCACGGAGGGAAAAAATGTAGGGATTTTCAGTACTGGCAATAATAAATATTTGTCTGTTTTAATAGAAGATAAAATCAAGAAGGGTAAGACTGAATGATAGTAAAAAGCGGAAAATAATCTCCATAAAGCTTCACGATTTATCTCTGTTTCTGACAGTTCTGGGGGAACTAACCTGAACCTTCTTCTTAGGAAAAGACATTTGCCGAGAACAAAACGATCGTAAATTGCTAGTAATATTAAGGCCCAACAACCTAAAGTAAGCCCATTGAGCCACCAAAATTTAGCTAAAAGGGGACAAACTTCTATAAATTTTAATATAACAACTATTTATAACAACATATTTAAAATATTTTGTATTTAATATATTAAAAAATGATTATAATCTAGATAAATCTGAGTTTCGTGGAAATTGCTCATGCTCATCACAATTTAGTGACCCGGGGAACATGATACTTTACTTTTGGAGCTTCTCCTCCCAGCCTGCCAATTAGTGCTCTAGCTAGAACAAAAAAGGAGTTTGTAAATTGAATCATAGTCGAGTTTCAATCTTTGTACTCCTTTTATGGATTAAGTCTGAACTGGTTAAGTTGACCTAGGACGGCAACTTTGATCTTTACGATTCCTTTGGGAAATAAAATTCGTTTCTTTCTTTTGAGCATTTTTCCTGCTCCGCTTTCGACCATAGATATACCCAAGAGATATACTACTGACTCGTTAATATTCAAATTGTAGTTTACTACTCAAGAGATATGCGTTAAGTACTTTGTAAGATTGATAGAACGTAGTTGGTGTTTATTTTTATGTGAGGTGTGAGAAATATATTAAATTTCCTGACGACACTGGCATGACGATAGGAGAAAATCTATTAGAAGGAACAACGGGGGTGGAATTACAGTCAATATTAAAATAGAGAAAAAGCAAATATTTCAAAAAAAACCTCGTTTCGGTTGTTCTTAGTGTTAAAAAAAATAATTATACACAAGATACTCTATGTATGACCATAAGGTTAATTTGAAGAAGTTACTCCTCGTCGCCTTCTCTATTTGTTTTCGATATCTCTTATGGGCCCTCTTACCTTTGTTTCAACAAGTATTTGCTAGAAGACCCGTCAAGTCGAAATGGCTAAGTATCCAGGATTTTTAATAGTTCTGTCTGCTTAAGTAAACCAGGTTTTCCTTCGCTTTCAGAATTTTGTATTTACTCAGTCGAAATTGTGGTAAGCTTAGGGCTTGTTGCATTTTTTTTTTTTTTTCGTCTCGTTTTGTTTGCCTTTTTATCTCCGAAATCATTGATCGTGTTCTTTTTCGCAAACATAAAAGCAAGTTGGTGTCAGCATTGTGAAAAGTTTAGAAAATGAAAGTTATGTTTTGTTTGCTGCTGCAGTGTTTTAAATGCAATTTGTTAGTTGAAAAATGTTTGTAAACTCAAATTCCCCGAAATATTCTGCTCGACATTGGAAAAAATTGACAGTACTCATTGGGATGGCTGGAATGACTGGGATGACAGGCTGGTACCAAGTGTGGAGAAGGCGGTAGCCTTATGGCAATGAGTAACAAAAAAGTGTTAGCTCACAGGTGAGGAGTTGGGTGTTGTAGCCCCTTGGTTAAAGGGTTTTAAACTTTGGCGAGCAGGTTTGATGTGTTTTAACTGAAATGCATTACTGTTAGTGGGTTTGCTTCTAGTTCACATTTTATTTGTTTTGTGACTAGAGTCAAACTTACTGATAGTGGTCATTGATTTTCTCGTTTTTGCTCTCCTCAGTAATACAGTTTCGGATAGGTGATTTAGCAAGGTTACTGATACTGGATTACTGGTTGACCTCGCTGATGAATGTTCTAATTAAACAATTCTAGTGGCCTCTCCCTCTTCCAATTGGTTGGAATGAATAAGTATATCGAATATATGTATAAATACTTAAACAAATATTACATATAATGAACAATATATATATATATATATATATATATATATATATATATATATATATATATATATATATATATATATATATATATATATATATAATGCATAACATATAATGCATAAGGAATAATATTAAATAAAGTGTAACAATAATATACGTGTAATTAGTCGGAATGAGAAATGAATCTCTTAAGAGACTGCATGTTTAGGTGGTCATAGCCGGTTTTCTCTGAATGAGATCTCGCTCTGGGAGCCCACTTAGTGGCAAAAGGAATTTAAAAAAAGGTTTTCTTTGTTTGGGCATGGCCTGTAGACAATCTTCCACTAAATCCTGGCTTTGCTTCTTTTTCTTGTTCAATGATTATGATACTCTTTTAAAAATAAAGGATTTGAGTTGAAAGCCATCTACCGTAATAATTTCTTACAAGCAAGGTAGCTTGTTTGAAATTTGGCAATTTGTTTTTGTAAATACCCTGATGACTAGTATGAACCTACCGCCAACACCTCCCATCCCCACCAAGGTCAGAGTGAGATTGAACCTACCGAAAGATGGTATTTGTCTCAATTTACTTACTCAATAAGAAAGAGAAGAAATCAGATTTTGTAACAATAAATAATATAAACTCCATGAAGACGAAAATCAAGATGAGTATCAGACAATTTGTTGTTCTTAGAGAACATGTTCCCCTTTTTGCCCAATTTTTCTTTTCACTTTATAACTGATTTCCATGGTTTATAAAGAGGGTTCGGGTTGTAAATGTCGTGAGATGGCAAGGAGATTTATCTTAGTAATTGCCTCCTTTCTGTCCCATTCCTCTTGTGTGTACGGGCATGTGTCGGTCTATGTGTTGGGCATGTGCTACGATAATAGTTCTGTTTTGGTTGGAAAGCCCAGCTTAATTCTTTAGATTGAATAGTCCTTGCTCTCTGACGTTAAGTCAGATACTTTCGCTCTCACTTCATTTAAGAAAGCAATTTTCTTTCTTTTATACTATGTATTTTAAATTATATAATAAACAAGTATTTTAAGCAAGCAAATAAAAGACGAGCGTATAATTTAGCTCCTAGGTCACAGACAAGACAAAGGTGTATTGTAGAAATGCAATATCTGCATATATGCAGATCAACGTGCTGCAATATCAACAAAAGGGGTGGGGTAGACGGGAGTACCATGGAGCTATTAGTTATGAGTGCGGTGTATGTTGGAAGATAGACTTGTCAACGATCGACCTATTCAAACGATCATTTCATGTTTATAGATCGATCATAGCGTTAAAACTGATTAGTAATCACAGGAAAACTTTTGATGATTTTATAAGCTATATGAATTTTCTTGAATTTCTTTTGTAAAGATCCAGTGTTCTAAGTCAGTTGTCAGTTTGCTCTTGAAAGGCAACATTCATGTAAATATCTTTGGGAGAAAAGGGAGACTGAGACAAGCACTAAATTTGCCGGTTACCCAAAGACCTCTCTGAAAAGTGACGCAAAAAAATCGCTTGTGCGTTGCTGAAAACAATTCTTATTTTGAGTTATGAATTTTTATTTATAATAACAACGAAAAACTTTCTTATTAACAAAGATTTCCTAAAAAATATAATGAATCGTAGATTAACAGTTTATTTTATATATATATATATATATATATATATATATATATATATATATATATATATATATATATATATATATATATATATATATATATATATATATATATATATATATATATTCTGATCTTTGCTAGGCATTAAATAAAAAAACAAGTTTTTTTAACTGAAAGTAAGGAGCGACATTAAAACTTAAAACGAACAGAAATTACTTCGTATATGAAAGGGGCTGCTTCCTCATCAACGCCCCGCTCTTTACGCTAAAGTTTTTTACTGTTTTAAAAAGAAGAGTTGAGAGAAAGAGTCAAACTTTAGCGTAAAGAGCGGGGCGTTGATGAGGAAGCAGCCCCTTTCATATACGAAGTAATTTCTGTTCGTTTTAAGTTTTAATGTCGCTCCTTACTTTCAGTTGAAAAAACTTGTTTTTTTTATTTAATGCCTAGCAAAGATCAGAATATACATATATATATGCTTCCTCATCAACGCCCCGCTCTTTACGCTAAAGTTTTTTACTGTTTTAAAAAGAAGAGTTGAGAGAAAGAGTCAAACTTTAGCGTAAAGAGCGGGGCGTTGATGAGGAAGCAGCCCCTTTCATATACGAAGTAATTTCTGTTCGTTTTAAGTTTTAATGTCGCTCCTTACTTTCAGTTGAAAAAACTTGTTTTTTTTATTTAATTTCTGAACGTTTTTGAATCAATACATGTTTTGATTTTGGCTCTCTGCAGAGAAATAATTAAAACGAAATTTGCATAGTTTTTTTTTGCTAAATGGCTTTCTCATAATTTTGATCGAATGATTTTGAGAAAAAAAGAGCGAGGGAGGGAGCCTAGTTGCCCTCCAATTTTTGGTTAATTAAAAAGGCAACTAGAACTTTTAATTTTTACGAATCTTTTTATTAGTAAAAGATATACGTAACTCATAAACTAGCTTACGAAAAGAATGTTTTATTCTCATGTTTTTAATACACATATGAGAGGGTTCGCCCCCTCGTCAGTACCTCTCTCTTTACATTATATTTTAAATTTTGTCCCAATTCATTAAGAATGACCCCTGAATCACAAAAGCCGTAGAATAAATAGTTGACATTGCTAAAAACACTTTAGCGTAAAGAGCGAGGTATTAGGAGGAGGTGAGCCCCTCATATGGGTAATAATTTATGTTCGTTTTAAGTTTTAATGCTGCTCCTTACTTCCAGCTGAAATAAACTTTTTCATATTTATTTTTTCATTGTTTTTTTTTTAAATAATGCCAGTAAATCCTGCGCTCCCTTCATGGAAATTTTCTTCCCCCATGACAAATTCCTCGATGGAAAGTTCCCCCAGTATATCCCCCTCTTCTCAACCCCTCCCCCCAACCAAAAAATTCTCCTGAAAACACCTGTACACTTCCCAATAACCATTGCTATATGTAAGCACTGGTCAAAGTTTGTAAATTGTAGCCCCTCCCACGGGGACTGTGGAGGAGTAAATCGTTTCCAAAGACATAGTTATAAGGTTTTTCAAATACGTTGAATAAAATGGCTATCTCAGAATTTTGATCCGTTGACTTTGGGAAAATAATTAGCGTGGGAGGGGGCCTAGGTGCCCTCCAATTTTTTCGGTCACTTAAAAAGGGCACTAGAACTTTTCATTTCCGTTAGAATGAACCCTCTCGCAACGTTCTAGGACAACTGGGTCGATACGATCACCCCTGGGAAAAAAAAAAACAAACAAACAAATAAACACGCATCCGTGATCTGCCTTCTGGCAAAAAATACAAAATTCCACATTTTTGTAGATAGGAGCTTGAAACTTCTACAGTAGGGTTCTCTGATACGCTGAATCTGATGGTGTAATTTTCGTTAAGATCCTATTACTTTTAGGGGGTGTTTCCCCCTATTTTCTAAAATAACACAAATTTTCTCAGGCTCGTAACTTTTGGTGCGTAAGACTAAACTTGATGAAACTTATATATTTAAAATCAGCATTAAAATGCGATTCTTTTGATGTAGCTATTGGTATCAAAATTCCATTTTTTAGAGTTTTGGTTTCTATTGAGCCGGGTCGCTCCTTACTACAGTTCGTTACCACGAACTGTTTGATAGGGGGTGTTAGCCCTGCTCCTGTGTGCTGTCATTTTTGTCTGTTTTTTAGTTTAACTTGATTACTTATTGTAATTTCGGTCCGGTTCGGTTTTAATTATTTGCTGATAGTAATTTATGTTTGGTCGACACTCGAATTACTGTTTGACTTTATTAGGCATAATATAGCTCATTACTTTTCTTTGAAGTACGTCTGTTGTCTTAAAATACATTTTAGAACTAATTATCTGTTCGTTTTGATTGAAATTTTTTTTTAATTGATTAATGAAAGGTATATTTGTAAAACTTTTTTTTTTGGTTTTTCGCTTTAGTAATCAAGATTTTGGTTGCTATTTATAGACAGTTGCAACAAATTTTGGTAATACTTGTGCTATACAACTTTGGATTGAGGGTACGAGAATTATTATTTCTGTAAATGGATTGAAAATCTTCTTAATATTTGGTCTTCTTTAGGTTGAAGTAATTCTGGCCCCCTGTGACAGCCCTCTCAGCAATCCTTAAGAGTTTTAACCTAATTTCCTTAAGCGTTCCAATGTGGAGGCCAAAGCAGAATCAATATGCTCATTTTTATTTAGAATTTCACATCTCAGAGAAATCGTGTATTCATGCCGTCTTTTCCCCGGGAGCGGGTATTTACCCCCCCCCCCCCCACCGTCGGAAAATACCCCCACGGAATATTCCCCGCGCCTGTGGAAAATTACCCCTATTTTAACCTTGAATAATTCCAGGATTTTCATTAGAAGGGAAATTGAAATTTCTACTCTTCTGTTTAAGTCAGGGGCAATTGTATTGCATTACCTATTTTAAAGGCCCATAAGGGTTCAACATATTAATATTTGTTCATTTTTTCCCCAGGGACACTTCATGTCGAAAGGGTGGTCGAACGAACTTTTGAGGGGGATCAGTCAGTTGGAAATCGAAAGTTACTGTGCCCTTTTCTAATATTTATCCTACTTTTCAACGAATTGCTACCGAATGACTTGTTACTGACTACAGTGTCTTTGAAACATTCTTATTCTAGTTTGACGGCCCTCGTGTTTCAGCAGTTGTTTTAGAAAATTCTTCAGATAAATACAGAATTAGTTCTAAGGGAAGAATGATGGGAGGATGAAGGTAGAAATTGATATACAATCCTCGGGACAGTATCCAGGACGTTATTTAGAGGAGAGGGGGCCTTGGGACAGGCACGGTCACCTGAATCAGAGTCCAAGTCTAATAGAGAGGAGCTAGATTTGGAAGCAAACTCTGTTGAAGGCAGTCTTAAGGACTGAGAAAGTGACTGAATATTCCGCTCTCATGATGCAGTGCTTAGTTAATCAAAGTCATCAAAGCGATGCAAACCTCTTCTATAATTGTATTCGCTACTTTTATAAATAAGTGAAAAATAACATGCATGTGATATAAGGAATGTGGCTGAATACGGCCACATTCCTTTTAGGGTAACGTTTCTTATATTTAAATGTAGAAAGAAAAAAAAATTACTAATATGATTTTACGCCCAAATAATGGTGAATAATTTTTATGGCACTTGGTATCTACCAAGTGACATATATCGATCGCAAATTCTGTCGGTCTGTCTGTCCGGGTTTTGCTAGTTTAGGCACTTCCAGGTAAGCTAGGACGATTAAATTTGGCAGGCTTATTAGTAACCAGACCAGATTAAATTAGAAATTCTTGTTTCCCCGATTCGATCATCTAGGGGGAGTACGGGGACGGTTAAATCGCAAAAACTAGAAAAAATTAGGTATTTTTAACTTACGAACGGGCGATCGGATCTTAATGAAATTTAATGTTTGGAAGGATATTGTGTCTCAGAGTTCTTATTTTAAATCCCGACCGCATCCTTTGACAATTGGGGGAGTTGGGGGAACTAAAATCTTGGAAAACACTTATAATGGAGGGATAGGGATGAAACTTGTTGGTAAAAAAAAGCACAAGTCCTAGATACATAATTGACATAACCGGAACGGATCCGCTCACTTTGGGGGAGTTGGGGGGGACCTGAAATATTGGAAAATGCTTAGAGTGGAGGGATCGGGATGAAACTTGGCGAGAAAAATAAGCGCGAGTCTTAGATACGTGATTGACACAACCGGAACGGATCCGCTCTCTTTGGGGGAGTTGGGGGGGGTTAATTCTGAAAAATTAGAAAAATGAGGTATTTTAATTTACGAAGGAGTGATCGGATCTTAATGAAATTTCACATTTAGAAGGACCTCGTAACTCAAATATCTTATTTTAAATCCCGACGGGATCCAGTGTCATTGGGGGGGGGCGGAAATCTTGGAAAATTCTTAAAGCGGAGAGATCAGGATTAAACTTGGTGGGAAGAATACAAGTCCAAGATACGTGACTGACATAACCGGACTGGATCCGCTCTCTTTGGTGGATTTGAGGGGGGAGTGTTTCGAAAAAATTAGAAAAATGAGGTATTTGTTACTTACGAACGGGTGATTAGATCTTAATGAAATTTGATATTTAGAAAGATCTTGTGCTTTAGAACTCTCATTTTAAATCCCGACCAGATCCGTTGACATTGGGGGAAGTTGGAGGGGGAAACTGGAATTCTTGGAAAACGTGAAAATTGAGGTATCTTACGAATCGGTGATCGGATCTTAATTAAACTTGATATATAGGAGGATCTTATGTCTCAGATGCTCAATTTTCAATTCGAATTTAATCCGGGGACATAGAGGGTTGGAGGGGGAAACATGAATTTTGGAAAACGCTTAGTGTGGAGAGATTGGGATGAAACTTGATGGGAAGAATAAGCAAAAGTTATAGATATTTGGTTGACTTAATTGGAACGGATCAGTTCTCTTTGGGGGAGCTGGGTGCTGTTAATTTGGAAAATTAGAAAAATTGAGGTATTTTTAACTTAAGAACGGGTGACCGGATCTTAATGAAATTTGATATTTAGAAGAAGCTCATGTCTCATAGCTCTCGTTTCAAAATCCGACCAGATCTGTTGACTTTGGGGGGAATTGGAGGGGGAAATCGGAAATCTTGGAAAACGCTTAGAGTGGAGAGATTTGGATGAAACTTGGTAGATAGAATAAGCAAATGTCTCAGATAAGTGATTGACGAAACCGGATTGGATTTTATTTTTTTTACAAAATGGATGTCTGAAATCAGTTAATGTCCAATCGCTGAGTTATTACCATAGGCACAAGGTTACCAAAGGGATAAACTAGACAGTTAATTGGAATGATGAAACTAGATGAAAGGGCATTACCTTTTCTAAGCCCAGGAGAATCAGAATCATTAAAAAATTTCATGAAAAGCTGTAAGAAACGCTTAAAAAGAAATGCTCAACTGGTCTTGTAGCTACAGAGTAACTCTAAAACATTTCCTAGGGAATACCTTATTTTTCCAGTTTTACCTTATTTTTAGCAATTTTACAGATTTTACTTTTCGTTTTTTTTTTTTATTTTAGAGCAATTTTACAATATTAGCCTCTGTCAAGCTAGGTTCTAGGTGTTTACTCCCTCCTTCCTGAAAATACCTCCTCCCCCGCCTAAAGGGACCCCCAATGGAAAATAAGGCTTTCCAAATTTTAGAATTTTATTTGAGTTTTTTGTGTAAGGGGAAGGAATTTTGGTATTTGTGTATTATACGCCACTCATTCAAGTTTTTTGTAACACTCAAGAACAAACCAGTTTCTTCGTTAGTTTCTTTCAGCTTAGCACGAGACAATACAAAGACAAGTGACAGAATAGATGGGAAATATATAATTCAGGCTATATATTTGCACATAAGGGGGGGGGGGTAAAGTATTTGGACAGTTGGAAATCAGAAAACAAATCTTGCTTCTTGATATAAAAAATAACTGTACCTAACACATTTTGTATGCAGACCCGCTATATTTTACCCCCCCTCCCCTAATGTGCAAATATATAGCCAAATTTGTTTCTAAAGTAACGAAGAAACTAACAAAGAAACCGGTTTGTTCTCGAATTTTACACATCGTAATTTTGCAAGTACGGGAATTTTACATGGAGAGAGAGAGCCGGATTTCCTGGTATTATTTAAAGACGATCAGAAATTAAATTTAAAAAAATTTGTTTTTTCTATTAAAAGTGAGGAGCAACATCAAAACTCAAAACGGACAGAAACCATTACGTATATGAAAAGAGTTCTTCCTTCCACAAGACCTTGCTCTTTTTGCTAAAGTTTTGAATTTTTGTCCTGATTCTTTAAGAACGATTCCTGAAACACACAGGCCGTTTAATTCGAACAATAAGCTTTGTTCTAAAATTCTATGAAAAAAAAACTTTAGCGTAAAGAGTGAGATCTCGAGAAGGAGGCAGTCCCTTCCATGTACGTACTAATTTCTGTTTGTTTTAAGATTTAAAGCTGCTCCTTACTTTCAGTTGAAAAACTTGTTGTTCTTTTTTATTTATTTATTTACAGATAGTATTTGTTAATGGGAAACCTACGGAACAAGCTTTTTTTAAAAAATGAAGAGCCTCATTAAAAAAATATGAGTAGAAATAAAGTTAGATAATCTTCAAAGTAAAAACTATGGAGTTGAATAGAAAACGAAAAAGATATAAAATATTGTTTTCCGTGAAAAAGACTATGTCAATAATAAAGGAACAGAAATTAATTAATAAAACTTTCTACAAAACAAGTTTTACAAAGAATAATAAAGAGCCTCGTTAAGCCAAAAATGAATAGAAATAAATTCAAATAATTTTTCAAGCGTAAAACTATCACAAATCACCATCAATAAAGGAATTAAACCCAAAACGAACAAAAATTACAATAAATAGTCAAGTCAAATTCAAAAACGAGCAAAAATTAACATGAGTAGAGTTGATAACCCCCACACCTCCTCAAGACAAGAACAAAATTTGCACTTAATTGAAAACAAAATGCATATGAAATGCTTTTACTTTTTTGGCTTTAACAAATAAAGAAGTATTCGTTCACATCCTTTGTTGTCATTGGTCATGACAACTTATGACCTTTCCACTCCTTTCCAAAGATATAACACTCAGTTAAGCCGTCGCTCTTTATCCTTTTTTTTAAACAGAGGAAAAACCCTTTAGCAGGACTAGTAAAGAACGAACTAATTTATTATCTTTATCCAGGACACTCTTTAAAGTATTTTACTGTAACGCCATTTACGTGTGTAAATGACGTTACAAACATAAATTTGTAATGTCGTCTACAATTACGACGTTATTCAGCATCTTCTTCACGAAGATGCTGTTTCTTGTAAAAAATTTATTTTAAATTAAATTTATTTTTTTCTTTAGTTAAAAAAGCGAGTAAATGTTGCAATTTCCTTTAAATTGAGCGCTTAAATAGCTCTTCATAGTAGTCCACTGCCCCGCTAACAGCAGAGAAAAAAAAGGATATCATTGATATTGATTTCCATGCAAAAAATGGATTTCCCGGCTGATCAATCCAAGGGACTACAAGTTTCGGCCACATCAATTCCAATGGTGCACTTTTTGTTTTGATCCCGGTCCCATTTTTATGGCACTTGATATTAACCAAGTGACATATAGCAATCGCAAATTCTGTCGGTCCCGGTTTTGCCACTTTAGGCACTTCCAGGTAAGCTAAGAGATGAAATTTGGCAGGTGTATCAGGGATCGGACCAGATTAAGTTAGAAATAGTTGTTTTTCCGATTTGCCATCTGGGGGGGGGGTGTTAATTCGGAAAAAAATAGAAAAATCGAAGTATTTTTAAATTACGAACGGTTGATCAGATCTTAATGAAATTTGATATTTGGAAGGATATCGTGTTTTAAAGTTGTTATTTTAAATCCTTACCGGATCTGGTGACATTGGGGGGGGGGCTGGGAGGGGGAAACCTAAAATATTGGAAAACGCTTAAAGTGGAGGGATCGGGATGAAACTTAGTGGGAAAAAATAAGCACAAGTCCTAGATACATGATTGACATAACCGGAACAGATCCGCTCTCTTTGCGGTATTGGGGGGGGAGGGGTTAATTCTGAAAAATTAGAAAAAATGAGGTATTTTTAACTTACGAACGGGTGTTCAGATCTCAATTAAATTTGATATTTAGAAGGATATTGTGTCTCAGACCTCTCAATTTAAATCCCGATATCATGTTTCAGAGCTCTTACTTTAAATCCCAACCGGATCTGGTGACATTGGGGGGGGGGTAGTTGGGAGGGGGAAACCTAAAACATGGAAAACACTTAGAGTAGAGGGATCGGGATGAAACTTGGTGGGCAAAATAAGCACAAGTCCTAGATACATGATTGACATAACCGGAACGGAACCGCTCTCTTTGGGGTATTTGGGGGGGGGGTAGTTCTGAAAAATTTGAAAAAATGACGTATTTTTAACTTACGAAGGAATGATCGGATCTTCATGAAACTTCGTATTTAGAAGGACCTCGTAACTCAGATCTCTTATTTTAAATCTCAACCGGATCAAGTGTAACTGGGGGGGGGGGCAGCAAATCTTAAAAAATACTTAAAGCGGTGAGATCAGGATGAAACTGGATAGGGAAGAATAGAAACCTGTCTAAGATACGTGACTGACATAACCGGACCGAATCTCCTCTCTTTGATGGAGTTGGGGGGGGGGGGGTAATTTTGAAAATTGAGTTATTTGTAACTTACGAAAGGGTGACCAGATCTTAATGAAATTTGATATTTAGAAGGATCTTGTGCTTTAAAGCTTTAATTTTAAATTCCGACCAGATCCTGTGACTTTGGGGGAGTTTAGGGGGAAACCGGAATTCTTGGAAAATGTGAAAATTGGGGTATTTTTATCTTAAGAGTAGGTGATCGGATTCTTATGAAATTTCATATTTAGAAGGAATTCATGTCTCAGAGCTCTTATTTCAAATCCCGACCAGATCTTTTGACACTGGGGGAAGTTGGAGGGAGAAATCTTGGAAAACACTTTTAGTGGAGGAATCGGGATGAAGCTTGGTGGATAGAATAAGCAAATTTCCTTGATACGTGATTGACGGAACCGTACTGGATTTGCTCTTATTGGGGGATTTGGGGGGAGGGGTTCAGTGATTTGGCAAGTTTGGTGCTTCTGGACGTGCTAGGACGATGAAAATTGGTAGGCGTGTCAGGGAGCTGCACAATTTGACTTGATAAAGTCGTTTTCCCAGATTCGACCATCTGGGGGTTTAAAGAGAGAGGAAAAATTAGAAAAAAATAGGTATTTATAACTTACGAGTGGGTGATCGGATCTTAATGAATTTTGATTTTTAGAAGGACATCGTGACTCAGAGCTGTTATTTTAAATCCTGACCGGCATTAAGCCTCTTATTTTCTTTTTTAAATCAATCTATTGATTCATAGAGTTTTATTAGAGCTCATACCATATGATCTCTTGGCTCTTAGCTCTTCTTGCCTCGTCACAAGTGCCATTTGAGCTCTTAGCTCTTGTTAGAGTTCTGTGCTATATTTTTGTAATTACGGGCGTTGTTTTTCTTTTACTAGTTTGCAGTTACCGCTGCAAGAACGATAGACAAGTGATTAGCACTCTGAATGATTTTCTTGCCAATCCGACGACAATTTTTTTTTTTTTTTTTTAGGTTTCAATGAACCCATCGGGTTTGCGCTTCTTAGAGATGAGAAGGCATTGCTCGAAGAACAGCTATCACTTCTTCAGAATCAGTTGCAGGAACAAAAGGAAGTGACTATTGAAAAGGAAAAACAGTCCGAAGGAATAATAAACACCCTAACTGTACAGCTTAGTGACCTTGTTAACCGCTGTTCTGATGAAACTAATCAACTCCAAAGTCAAATTTTAGTGTTGTCAGCAACGGTCGAGGAAAAACAGCATTCATTAAATCAACTATTGATGGAAAAACAAGATGCTGTTGAAAACGCGAAAACTTCCCAAGAAACCATAAGAACACTCAATGAACAGCTCAGTAATTGTCTTAACCGTCACTCTGATGAAATAAGTCATCTTCAAAATAAAATGTTGATGCTATCGGCAACGATCGAGGAAAAACAGAATTCATTAAGTCAACTGATGACAGAAAAACAAGAAGCTGTCTATAAAGAGGAAACCTCCCAAGAAACCATAAGAAAACTGAATGAAGAGTTCAGTAGTTCTGTTAGTCGTTATTCTGATGAAATAAGTCATCTTCAAAATAAAATGTTGATGCTATCAGCAACGATCGAGGAAAAACAGATTTCATTAAACCGACTGATGAGAGAAAAACAAGAAGCTGTCGAAAAAGAGAATTCCTCCCAGGAAACAATAAAAAAACTGAATGAAGAGCTCAGTAGTTCTGTAAACCGTTATTCTGATGAAATTAATTCTCTTCAAAGTCAAGTTTCGATGCTGTCAGCAACGGTCGAGGAAAAACAGAATTCATTAAGTCAACTGATGACAGAAAAACAAGAAGCTGTCGAAAAAGAGAATTCCTCCCAGGAAACAATAAGAAAACTGAATGAAGAGCTCAGTATTTCTGTTAACCGTTACTCTGATGAAATTAGTCATCTCCAAAGTCAAGTTTCGATGCTGTCAGCAACGGTCGAGGAAAAACAGAGTTCATTAAACCAACTGATGAGAGAACAACAAGAAGCTGTCGAAAAAGAGAATTCCTCCCAGGAAACAATAAGAAAACTGAATGAAGAGCTCAGTAGTTCTGTAAACCGTTATTCTGATGAAATTAATTCTCTTCAAAGTCAAGTTTCGATGCTGTCAGCAACGGTCGAGAAAAGACAGATTTCATTAAACCAAATGATGACAGAAAAACAAGAAGCTGTCGAAAAAGAGAATTCCTCCCAGGAAACAATAAAAAAACTGAATGAAGAGCTCAGTAGTTCTGTAAACCGTTATTCTGATGAAATTAATTCTCTTCAAAGTCAAGTATCGATGCTGTCAGCAACGGTCGAGGAAAAACAGATTTCATTAAACCAACTGATGACAGAAAAACAAGAAGCTGTCGAAAAAGAGAATTCCTCCCAGGAAACAATAAGAAAACTGAATGAAGAGCTCAGTAGTTCTGTAAACCGTTATTCTGATGAAATTAATTCTCTTCAAAGTCAAGTTTCGATGCTCTCAGCAACGGTCGAGGAAAAACAGATTTCATTAAACCAACTGATGACAGAAAAACAAGAAGCTGTCGAAAAAGAGAATTCCTCCCAGGAAACAATAAGAAAACTGAATGAAGAGCTCAGTATTTCTGTTAACCGTTACTCTGATGAAATTAGTCATCTCCAAAGTCAAGTTTCGATGCTGTCAGCAACGGTCGAGGAAAAACAGAGTTCATTAAACCAACTGATGAGAGAACAACAAGAAGCTGTCGAAAAAGAGAATTCCTCCCAGGAAACAATAAGAAAACTGAATGAAGAGCTCAGTAGTTCTGTAAACCGTTATTCTGATGAAATTAATTCTCTTCAAAGTCAAGTTTCGATGCTGTCAGCAACGGTCGAGAAAAGACAGATTTCATTAAACCAAATGATGACAGAAAAACAAGAAGCTGTCGAAAAAGAGAATTCCTCCCAGGAAACAATAAAAAAACTGAATGAAGAGCTCAGTAGTTCTGTAAACCGTTATTCTGATGAAATTAATTCTCTTCAAAGTCAAGTATCGATGCTGTCAGCAACGGTCGAGGAAAAACAGATTTCATTAAACCAACTGATGACAGAAAAACAAGAAGCTGTCGAAAAAGAGAATTCCTCCCAGGAAACAATAAGAAAACTGAATGAAGAGCTCAGTAGTTCTGTAAACCGTTATTCTTATGAAATTAATTCTCTTCAAAGTCAAGTTTCGATGCTGTCAGCAACGGTCGAGGAAAAACAGATTTCATTAAACCAACTGATGACAGAAAAACAAGAAGCTGTCGAAAAAGAGAATTCCTCCCAGGAAACAATAAGAAAACTGAATGAAGAGCTCAGTAGTTCTGTAAACCGTTATTCTGATGAAATTAATTCTCTTCAAAGTCAAGTTTCGATGCTGTCAGCAACGGTCGAGGAAAGACAGATTTCATTAAGCCAACTGATGACAGAAAAACAAGAAGCTGTCGAAAAAGATAATTCCTCCCAGGAAACAATAAGAAAACTGAATGAAGAGCTCAGTAGTTCTGTAAACCGTTATTCTGATGAAATTAATTCTCTTCAAAGTCAAGTATCGATGCTGTCAGCAACGGTCGAGGAAAAACAGATTTCATTAAACCAACTGATGACAGAAAAACAAGAAGCTGTCGAAAAAGAAAATTCCTCCCAGGAAACAATAAGAAAACTGAATGAAGAGCTCAGTAGTTCTGTAAACCGTTATTCTGATGAAATTAATTCTCTTCAAAGTCAAGTTTTGATGCTGTCAGCAACGGTCGAGGAAAAACAGATTTCATTAAACCAACTGATGACAGAAAAACAAGAAGCTGTCGAAAAAGATAATTCCTCCCAGGAAACAATAAGAAAACTGAATGAAGAGCTCAGTAGTTCTGTAAACCGTTATTCTGATGAAATTAATTCTCTTCAAAGTCAAGTTTTGATGCTGTCAGCAACGGTCGAGGAAAAACAGATTTCATTAAGCCAACTGATGACAGAAAAACAAGAAGCTGTCGAAAAAGATAATTCCTCCCAGGAAACAATAAGAAAACTGAATGAAGAGCTCAGTAGTTCTGTAAACCGTTATTCTGATGAAATTAATTCTCTTCAAAGTCAAGTTTCGATGCTATCAGCAACGGTCGAGGAAAAACAGATTTCATTAAACCAACTGATGACAGAAAAACAAGAAGCTGTCGAAAAAGAAAATTCCTCCCAGGAAACAATAAGAAAACTGAATGAAGAGCTCAGTAGTTCTGTAAACCGTTATTCTGATGAAATTAATTCTCTTCAAAGTCAAGTTTCGATGCTGTCAGCAACGGTCGAGGAAAAACAGATTTCATTAAACCAACTGATGACAGAAAAACAAGAAGCTGTCGAAAAAGGGAATTCCTCCCAGGAAACAATAAGAAAACTGAATGAAGAGCTCAGTAGTTCTGTAAACCGTTATTCTGATGAAATTAATTCTCTTCAAAGTCAAGTTTCGATGCTGTCAGCAACGGTCGAGGAAAAACAGATTTCATTAAACCAACTGATGACAGAAAAACAAGAAGCTGTCGAAAAAGAGAATTCCTCCCAGGAAACAATAAGAAAACTGAATGAAGAGCTCAGTAGTTCTGTAAACCGTTATTCTGATGAAATTAATTCTCTTCAAAGTCAAGTTTCGATGCTGTCAGCAACGGTCGAGGAAAAACAGATTTCATTAAACCAACTGATGACAGAAAAACAAGAAGCTGTCGAAAAAGATAATTCCTCCCAGGAAACAATAAGAAAACTGAATGAAGAGCTCAGTAGTTCTGTTAACCGTTTCTCTGATGAAATTAGTCACCTCCAAAGTCAAGTTTCGATGCTGTCAGCAACAGTCGAGGAAAAACAGATTTCATTAAACCAACTGATGACAGAAAAACAAGAAGCTGTCGAAAAAGAGAATTCCTCCCAGGAAACAATAAGAAAACTGAATGAAGAGCTCAGTAGTTCTGTTAACCGTTACTCTGATGAAATTAGTCATCTTCAAAGCCAAATTTCGATGTTGTCAGCAACAGTCGAAGAAAAACAGCAGTCATTAAACCAACTATTGACAGAAAAACAAGATGCTCTCGAAAAAGAAAGAATTTCTGAAGAAAAGCTTAGCAACCTTAATGATCAGCTTTCAAATTGCGATCGTTTATATAACAAGTCGATGACCGAAAAAGAAATTTTAATGAATGAACTGAATAGTCGAATCGTCGAGTACGAAGCACAGTGTTTCCGACTGGAGCAGCTAAAGGTTAGCAAAGAAACTCGTGTCAAAGAGCTGGAGGAGTGTTTGCAAATGGAAATTGAAGAAAAGGAAAACTTAAAAAATCAAATTGAAGAAACAGCTGAGCGCCGCAAAGAGCTTGAATCAAATTTATTGAGTGAAAATCAGCTACTGAATGAACAGCTCAATGATGTTCAACTTAAATTGGTTGAAACTAATAGTGAAATGGAGTATAAATCTTCTTTAGTATCAACATTGATGCAAGAAGTCCAAGAACTACGTGAAAAACTTTCAAAAAAGAATGACGAGGTTACTAGGCATGAGAAGAGCAAGGAAAAAACTATTGAGGCATATGTGAAAGAAGTTGAGTTAGGAAAGTCACGCATAAGTGAACTGAGTGAGCAGCTTAGAGTGGAGATTGCTAAATCAGCTGAATTGAAGCTGCGACTTGAGCATCAGATGAAAGAAAGGGATGAAAAAAGCGCTAATGAGGTTTTGGTGTCAGAACTCCTTGAGAAGATCAATAAGTTCGAGTTGGATTATCAGCAAACTTCAAAAGCCATTGAAGCTATGAATCAACAACTGTCTTCATTGAGAGCAGAAAATGAAGTTGCCTTGGAACTGAAGAAAGAATTGGAATCCAAAGTGGAACAATATCAGCACCAAGTGATACAAAAAGAGAAGACTATTAGTGAACTGCGGGAGAATAGTCAAAAAGAGGTTAGTTTTCTTCTTCAAAAATTTAGTCTGTTGCTTTCTCGCTATCTTTAATGCTAGTAGGAGCTCTTTTCTCCTTTTCGCTTTTTTTTACTTCTAATGCATCTACTTTAGAGTGTATATTCTCGGAGGGGTGCTGACTTTCCGCCATCTGGTGTACAACGGAGCATCGCGTGTGCTGCACGGTTTTGCACGTTTGGTATAGTCCCCAAAACCCTAGAAATACTTAACAATACGCATGGCACAGTTCCGCCACGCTTGACAGGTGCCACTTAGTACTATTTGATTTCTGAGAGAAAGTGACTTCTCAGTATTCTCTGAACATTTCTTTATTTTAAGCAAAGTTTTTATATTGTCCATTTTAAGGCTGTCCTTTTTTTTCTTCTTTTTTTATTATTATTAGTGGCAAAGCAACCATTTATGAGTATGTAGTCAAAGCCAGCATTGC
The DNA here is from genome assembly GCF_032884065.1 of Artemia franciscana. NCBI lineage: Eukaryota > Metazoa > Arthropoda > Branchiopoda > Anostraca > Artemiidae > Artemia > Artemia franciscana. Next base: position 16,928,858 of record NC_088866.1, read on the forward strand.
CTATACTGAAAATATAGTAGGTTTAGTGTCACTTTTTTTGTCATTATTGTTTGTACTCCAAGGTGTTGGTTTTTCCTCTTTGTGACTAGAAAAAAAAGTAATACTTGAGAGGCTAATGTCGTATTTTATAACGTGGTCTAGAATTGACAATTTAGAATAAATATTCCAAGAACATTTTTTTGTGTCAATAGTCTGACCTAGAGATTGCATGGGAGGCCTCAGAGATTTTTCCTAGTATTCTTTCTTATAGTGGCCTGTCTAGGGGTAAATAAGGATAACAGCTCTCTCTAAGGGCGTTAATCGGGGAATAAATAGGGACCTTGCAGGGATTTGTTTTTAGCATTACCTATCATTATATAGTATCAACAAACAATAAAGTAATCTACTCTCGCTATTCATTTTATTCTTCTCGTAAGATGCGCGAACCTCTGAAAAAAAAATTGTTAATAATTAAGGGACAACCGTGTTGCTGTTCTCTAACTATTGAATCAACTTGCGTTTAAATGCTGCGAAGTATGATTTGGCTACATTTGCCTTCTCCGACTGATTCTGCAAAGCATAATTTGACGATACTTTGGGCTTCTCTGACTGATTGTGTGAAGCATGATTTGAGGCTACATTTTGTTTCTCCGGCTGATTCTGCGAAGTATGACTTAACGCTACATTTGGCTTCTCCGAATGATTCTGCAAAGCATGATTTGACGCTATATTTGGCTTCTCCGACTGATTCTGAGAAGTACGATTTAATGCTACGTTTGGCTTCTCCGACTGATTCTGCAAAGCGTGATTTAACGCTGTATTTGGCTTCTCCGACTGACTCTGCAAAGCATGATTTGTCGCTTCATTTGGCTTCTCCGACTGATTCTGCGAAGCATGATTTAACGCTAAATTTGGATTTTCTGACTGATTCTGGGAAACATTAATCGACGCTACATTTGGCTTCTCCGAACGATTCTGGGAAATATGATTTGACGCTACATTTGGCTTCTCCGACTGATTCTGGGAAACATGGTTTGACGCTACATTTGGCTTCTCCGACTGATTCTGGGAAACATGGTTTGACGCTACGTTTGGCTTCTCCGACTGATTCTGGGAAACATGGTTTGACGCTTCATTTGGCTTCTCCGACTGATTCTGGGAGACATGGTTTGACGCTACGTTTGGCTTCTCCGACTGATTCTGCAAAACGTGATTTAACGCTATATTTGGCTTTCCTGACTGATTCTGCAAAGCATGACTTGACGCTACATTTAGCATCTCCGACTGATTCTGGGAAACATGATTTGACGCTACATTTGGCTTCCCCGACTGATTCTGCAAAACATGATTTGACGCTACATTTGGCTTCTCTGACTGATTCTGCGAAGCATGATTTGACGCTACACATGGCTTCTCCGACTGATTCTGCAAAACATGATTTGACGCTACATTTAGCATCTCCGACTGATTCTGGGAAACATGATTTGACGCTACATTTGGCTTCTCCGACTGATTCTGCAAAACATGATTTGGCATCTCCGACTGATTCTGGGAAACATGATTTGACGCTACATTTGGCTTCTCCGACTGATTCTGGAAACATGATTTGACGCTACATTTGGCTTCTCCGACTGATTCTGGGAAACATGATTTGACGCTACATTTGGCCTCTCCGACTGATTCTGCAAAACATGATTTGACGCTACATTTGGCTTCTCCGACTGATTCTGCGAAGCATGATTTGACGCTACACTTGGCTTCTCCGACTGATTCTGCAAAACATGATTTGACGCTACATTTAGCATCTCCGACTGATTTTGGGAAACATGATTTGACGCTACATTTGGCTTCTCCGACTGATTCTGCAAAACATGATTTGACGCTACATTTGGCTTCTCCGACTGATTCTGTGGAACATAATTTGGCTTCTCCGACTGATTCTGGGAAACATGATTTGACGCTACATTTAGCATCTCCGACTGATTCTGGGAAACATGATTTGACGCTACATTTGGCTTCTCCGACTGATTCTGCAAAACATGATTTGACGCTACATTTGGCTTCTCCGACTGATTCTGTGGAACATGATTTGGCTTCTCCGACTGATTCTGGGAAACATGATTTGACGCTACATTTAGCATCTCCGACTGATTCTGGGAAACATGATTTTACGCTACATTTGGCTTCTCCAACTGATTCTGCAAAACATGATGTGACGCTACACTTGGCTTCTCCGACTGATTCTGTGGAACATGATTTGGCTTCTCCGACTGATTCTGGGAAGCATGATTTGACGCTACATTGTTTTCATTAAAAGCCTAAAGTTAGACTGCTCTTCAATTAAGTAAAAATTTATTTCTCACAGTCAAGAGTGCTTACAATTAGTGCATTTGCTGTCTCATAATTTTCATTTGATAACATTCTGTCCTTTTTTGGGCATAATTATTGTTTATGGGTATAAATCGGTTTTTGATGTCGTGGGTTTTTGATTGTCCTGGGTAGTAGCTGAGAACTGCCGCTTTGGGTTCCTTAGACATGTTAATTGTTTTGGTATAATTTTTTCTAAGACCGTACCAGTTCCACGTACCACCTTCTTCAAAATGATGAAAAAATATTTTTTTCTATACAACTAGCCAATCTCATGGTAGATTTAAAATTAATATTATTATAAATTTATTACCCACCATAATGTATAAATACACTAAATATGGAGTAGGAAAAATTAGGGAAAAAACTAAAAATAATGCACAACACTGCGTAATCAACAACAAATTCAACCTCAGTGCTGGAGGCAATGCATGAGCTTTTTCGTTTGAAGTTGACCTGTTAGTTCTTTTTTGCGATCATGCCTTGTGAAACAGTAAGGTTTTTAAATTTTCACACTGGCTTATCTTATCATTTTTCGCCTAGGTAGAGTCTAGAGAGTAAATTGTTTTGGTATGGGGATAGAGTCTTGTATTATTTGAGATAACTTTCGTGATGGAAAATAAGAGTTTTAGGAGAAGAATTTTAAGCTTGATACCCTAGACCCCTACAGTGGTACATACTTCACTACAGACAGTTCACTTGTTGTATCCGCACTAGTTATAGCTGCGGTAGACCACAGCACAAAATCCGCAAGGACAGAATTAATAGAATTCGGGTCCGTCTCGACAGCGATACCATACCCTAGTATCATCAGCAGTGACACTGGCGATGCTGTGCCACGTACGCTGGTCGTGTTAGAGTTAAAAATATCATTTGATGGCTGTTATGTATACGGTATTACCGAAGTATCGATTTTCAGTTTTAATTGCTTTTGCATGGGACCCACAATAATTACCATAAAGGGTATGATACGCTTCACTTCTTGCTTCTTACCATTCCTTGCAGTAATTTTTGGAATACCAGTTCTTCCTGTCAGGAATCAACAGTTTTGCAATGCGTTTGTTCTTTTTGTGATCTCATTGTGATCAATGCGTCTACCCAATATATTGTTACCTAAAATATACCTACCTAATATACCGTCTACCTAAAATTCAACAATATATTGAAATGTAAGTCTCATAACAGTTCAACAGTAAAAGAAAAGAAAAACAATGGAAGAATGAGATCTATAATCTGAGACCCATACTTTTTTAGGTCCAAATATCCCAAACTCACCTGGGATGGAAGAGAGAAGCAGTAAATATGGCATTATTTTAATTAGATCATAAATCGTGATCAATGCGTATGTTCTTTCGTGATCTTTTTGTGATTCATTGTGATGTGAAAATCACAATGAAGTCACATGATTTCACGATATTGACAACTCAAATAATTTTGACCTTTTTTCAGGTTGTTGGAAAAAACATATTAGAAGATATCCAAAAAGACTTGGATACCAAATGTAAAGAAGTGGAAGAATTGGCGAAGTACTGCCGCGAGGTTAAGGACCGTTATCACAAACTGCGTGAGATGTATGAGGAATCTACGAAGAAACTCAACACCGAAATAGATACTCGTAGTAAAATGGAAAACAGAGTTAGTGATTCTTATTTTTTTTATTTTTTTTTTAACTTTCTAAAGTCTAGTATAGTCAAATAAAAACAAACCCGTTGCTTTTCGATAACAATATCTGTATCTAGTTTTATTCGAATCCTAGCATCTCAGGCAGTGGTTTCGTACATGCCACGTAAGGCCAGCCTTTCAACCACATCACACTTACTCTCAGGAATCACGATCCAGGCAACGGGAAGATCAATATGAATTATGATTTTGTGTCTAAACGATTTTAATCTGTCAACCCGGATTTTTTAGCTATTGACAACGCTGTTCTGCATGTAAGTTTAGCGCGTCTCTATGTTTTTTCAGTTTTGGATTGTACTATATAACCTAACAAACTCAATTATCGCACAATTTTACTTGCAAGAAAGTGTTCTTGTTTTATTTGAGCATTGTGCCTTGATGGAATGTGCCACACAGCTTTCTAAGGATAAAGCACAGCTAGCTAAAAGGTATCAAACAGTTCATGGTAACGAACTGTAGTAAGGAACGATCCGGCTCAATACTAACCAAAACTCTAAAAAATGGAATTTTGATACTAATAGCTACATCAAAAGAATCGCATTTGAATGCTGATATAAAATATATAAGTTTTATCCAGTTTAATCTTACCCATCAAAAGTTACGAGCCTCAGAAAATTTGCCTTATTTTAGAAAATAGGGGGAAACAACCCCTAAAAGTCATAGAATCTTAACGAAAATCACACCATCAGATTCAGCGTATCAGAAAACCCTATTTTAACTATTAACTATTTAACTATTAGTGCCCATTTTAAGTGACCAAAAAAAGGAGGGCACATAGGCCCCCTCCCACGCTAATTATTTTCCCAAAGTCACCGGATCAAAATTCTGAGATAGCCATTTTATTTAGCGTAGTCAAAAAACCTTATAACTATGTCTTTGGGGACGACTTACTCCCAAACAGTCCCCTTGGGAGGGGCCACAAGTTACAAACTTTGATCAGTGCTTACATATAGTAATGGTTATTTGGAAGTGTACAGACGTTTTCTGGTGGATTTTTAGGTTGGGGGGGGTCGAGAAGAGGGGGATATGTTGGAGGAACTTTCCTTGGAGGAATTTGTCATGGGGGAAGAAAAGTTTCATGAAGGGAGCGCAGGATTCTCTAGCATTATTAAAAAAAAAAAACAGCGAAAAATAAATATGAAAAAGTTTTTTCAACTGAAAGTAAGGAGAAGCATTAAAAATTAAAACAAAGAGAAATTATTACGCATATGATGGGCTCACCTCCGCCTAATACCTCGCTCTTTACACTAAAGCATTTTTAAGTAATTTCAACTATTTATTCTACGGCTTTTGTTATTCAGGGGTCATTCTTAAGAAATTGGGACAAAATTTAAGCTTTAATGTAAAGAGGGAGGTACTAACGAGGGGGTGAACCCCTTCATATCCGTAATAAAAAAATGAGAATACAGAAGTTCGTTACGTAAGCTAATTTGTAAGTTATGTATATCTTTTACTAATAAAAAGATTCGTAAAAATTAAAAGTTCTAGTTGCCTTTTTAAGTAACCAAAAAATCGGAAGGCAACTAGGCCTTCTCCCCCGCTCCTTTTTTTCTCAAAATCATTCGATCAAAACTATGAGAAAGCCAATTAGCCAAAAAAAAAAAAAAATCAAATTTCGTTTTAATTATTCATCTGCGGAGAGCCAAAATCAAAACATGCATTGATTCAAAAACGTCCAAAAATCAAATAAAAAAAACAATTTTTTTAATGGAAAGTAAGGAGCGACATTAAAACTTAAAACGAACAAAAATTACTTCGTATATGAAAGGGCCTGCTTCCTCATCAACACCCCGCTCTTTACGCTAAAGTTTTTTACTGTTTTAAAAAGTAAAGTTAAGAGAAAGAGTCAAACTTTAGCGTAAAGAGCGGGGTGTTGATGAGGAAGCAACCTCTTCCATATACGAAGTAATTTTGTTCGTTTTAGTTTTAATGTCGCTCCTTACTTTCCGTTAAAAAAAATTGTTTTTTTTATATTTAATTAAAAAAGAACTGGACAGTTAGGGGTATCAAGCTCGTCTGTTAATTCCTCCAACAAAGAACAAATCCACGAAAAAAAACAAAAAAACTAGGAAACGAATTAAGGACGAGACACTCCATATAAACTTTATCAGATAACATCCTTATCAGATGTTACATATCAGACATTATATATAATATCCTTATCATATGTTACAGTTATTAGCATCTAGATCTTCTTGGTATCAAACAATTCTGGGTAATTCACTATAATGGGAATTGGCGTAACTGTCGGCAAAATAACCCTCAACGCCATCTAGAATTTTGTGACATTTCTTATTTTTTTCATTGTTATAATATGAAGAATTAATTTAATGTTTCTAGTATGTAAAATTAGTATGTTAAAAGTGTTTCGTCTCAATTCCTGGCAGAAAAACAATTACAAAGCGTGAAAAAATGCTTATGGTCGACAAATGTTTGATGGCGTTTATTTCTTCTTTATTTTGCTGAAACTTGTGCCAGTTTCCACTCTTAAGTTACTTCTTAAGTTTCCGCTCTTTGCTTGGTATTTTAAGGTAGGAAGTGAGGCTAGTACTTGGTTATTTGTTAAATTTGGAGGGAGAAGGGGTTGTGCTACATCATTTCTGATAGATTTCATTCTAAGAAAACTCGGCAAACGCTATGGGAGACTACGGTCAAAGAAACACAAACAATTTAAAATAAGTAGGAGAGTATCTCCATATAAAGCATGGCCTTTAACTACGTCGAAGTGAAATAAAACATATATGGAGCCTTTAAACATGTAAAAGATCCATATACAGCATATCCTATAACTACGTTGAAGTGACATAAAGCATATAAAGATATATGGAGCTTTTAAACATGTAAAAGCCCCATCTACAATATATCCTATAAATAGGTTGAAGTGATAGTTGCATGTACGAGTATAGCACTGTTGTTGTCAAAGTGCTAAGGACTATGAAGTTGAAGTTAAATTATTTGAACCCCTTTATATACTTATTATTATATACTATTATTGTTACTATATTGGTTGCTATAATATTGTATGTTATTATACTAATAATAATTATATTATATAAATAATATTGCATTAACTATTATATTATATTTTCGTTTATATTATATATTAGTAAGTTATTATACTTTCCCTGTCACTTTAAACTTTTACTGCCATTATACTCTTAAAAATTTGAAAAGTTGGCGATTCAATTTTAAATAAAAAAGACCTATATGTAAGTTAAGCAGTTTTTTGTGAAGAAGAGGGTACCAAATTAAAAAGAAATGAAATGTGAGTATAAAAAATAAGCTTAATAATAAAAATTATATAATTATAATTATAAATATTTTAATATAATTAAAATAATCAATAAAAAATAAGCTTAAAACTGACACCATAATGAGAATATCCGAAGGTATAACTTTCCTTTGAAGGTGTAGTTGTTTTTGAAAATCAGCAGGTTGTCAATGTTGTTTTTTACGGACGAAATGTATTGTCAGATTTAACTTTTTAGCTCTGCTTATTTGTTTTCACGCTTCAGTGTAGCAACACTGTCAATAAGGTGATACTGCCCTAAAAACTTCATATTTGAAAGACCAAAAACAAAACAAAAGATATTTGTGAATCCGCTATTCCGATAGATAAACAATAGAGCATTGGTTCCCGACCGAATTCTGGTCATGTCTCACCTAGGCATTTCTAAAATTCTGATGCCCTCTTCCTTGTGATATGTAAATTTTGTTGATGGAAATTTTACATGTTTTCACCTAAAGGAAACTTAAAAGGCCATTGACTTGGTTTTTTCAGGTCTTCCTTTATGCATATCTTATGCTAATGAAAATGTTATCTCTACGAAACACTTGTGATACAATATATGACGTTATTACGATAATATCATGTATTTCTTGGCTCCTGAAATGCATACGAATATGACGTCGACCATATGATATTTTTTTTCGAAATTAAGGCTCTAAAGTATTGTCAGCCAAAAGGTACACGTCCTACCTATAACCCGCCAAAAATATTTTGACGCACCACTGATGGGGCCTGTGCCCCATGTTGAGAATCACGGGCATAGGGTGAAACAAAAGTCTCTATTGCCCTGTTTGATCCCTTCACAAAGTTTATTGTTCGGTTATAAGTCTAAAGAAACCCCATATAGAAGAATTACTGTCTCATCTTGAGCAATAAGGAAAATCGATTTTTCCAATGGGAAGCAGTGACGTGTCCGTTTTTTTCGTCGCGCTGCTAGTGGGACATTGGAACATCATAGAGAGGTGATCATATAATTACCAAAGGCGAATGTATGCTTTAGTGACCTTGAAATTAAGAATGATAGAAGTGGGTCACCTTTACTCTGTGTGGATAAAATCGTACCTGATATTTGAAGCCTCTTGACACCTTCCTTGAATGCTCTTTCTAATGAAAGCAGATAAGTTGTGTTCTGTAACCCGTATTGTCAAAGAGGCTCATGGTAGATTGCTACTTTATTTTTTATAGAACAAAGCCATACGAAGCTAACAGAAAGCGATACTACATTAGTTCCTGCGTATTCCCCACTCCTCGAGAGAGACTTAATGACTGATTTTTTTAATCGCAAGAGTAATGCCCATGTTAATTATTTAAAGACAGTCCAAAAAAACTTTTTGTTTAATTTATTTTGCTCCCCCTATTGGCCGCGACACCAAAATATATAGGTTTTCTTGAATAGAGTTCGCACGGTAGAGTTCGTACGTCATTTCTGTACGAAATTATATACTTCTCTCAATTCTTGTTTTTTTTTTTTTTTTTTGTCTTTTAACTTTGTTTTTATTCACCTCTGATTTTGCATTGTTTTTCTGAGTTTGCTTGTTTTTATAATAATGATTCCGAGCAGCGTGGTCATTTGAACTCAATTCTTCCTCAGAATTCAGAAGTTTCGACATAGTCTAGTAAAAAGAACGCCATCAAATCTTTGTCTTTATTAGTGATTTCCAGAAGTTTTTTTTCTTGTGGTTGTTTGTTACCCTTTTGATTTTGTATATTCGCTTTTTTGGACAATAATAATCATTTCCTTATTTTTTCTATATTATCGTGTTATTGGTATTTTTCCTAATTGTGATTCTTTTTTCGTTTTATCCAGTTGAGATTTTGTGGTCAAAGTGGGCCTTTGATACCTTTTGATTGAGCTTCCGACTTTTAACTACTACATGTCAATAGGGGAATCCTGATTTTTTTTTTTTTTTTTCAGATTGTAGAGCTACGAGACAAGCTGAGCAAGGTTGAGAAAGAAAATGAATCTAATAAAAATGAAATTCTGCTTTTAAAAGCTGAAAATGCTAATTTAATTCAAAAATTCAAAGATTCTGAAGCCAGGATGTCAATAGTGACCTCCAAATCAAAAGATGATGGGGTAAGTAACCTAATGGGAGCCAATAGTGACATATTATATATCAATAATACCGTCACGAAGCAAAATTTTCAGATGATCTCTGTAAGGCCAGAAAAGAACATCTCTAGGCTACCATTTTCCAATCTTACTCAGGCTCTATTTGATACTCAGGAAGGAATTACTATACTAATAACTCCACCCTTCCTCCTCTCCTGCCATCATATATTGAATACTACCGTGCTCCTCCTAGAGGGAAGATGTTGTGACCTGTAATCCATAAATTTGGATATTTGGGCCTTAAAGCTTTTTAAATATTAATTTTTTCTCTTCCCCTGCAAACATTTCTTCACCCCTTTAAATATTGGCCTTATGTACCCATAGCTACTATTACAGCGTCCATCTATTTACTGATCTTTAATGTTCAACATTTTTTGCCAATTAACTTTTATTTCTTGAGATTCTGAATCTTACCCAGATTGAGCGTTCTGTATGATCAATATGTAATCTAAAGTTTGCGGGCGAAAGAGAGCGTGTGAGGTTGAGATATGTCTTTCCATTATAATTTAACCTCTGTTGTTTGACCGTAAATTGATATTTTGTTGGGGTTTTTTCAAGGTTTTTTTTTGTTTGTTTTCGTTTTACGAAAGTTGTATTATTTCCTGTCTACTTTGTATTACATATTGATATAGTAGGTATTATCATACGCACTTCGCGCTATGTACGTAAATACGTATACAATTACACGAATATTTTGCCTGTATCAAAGCAAAGCGTCCTCAGCGTTGAAAAGCGAAACATTTAAACAACTATGAATCTTATATAAAAAGTTAATTTGAAAAAAAGAATCGAACCAATATATACAATAACTACTCCATTTAAAATCAAGGAAGTATTTTTTGGAGGGTTTTCTCACTGTAGTTTCGAAATAATACATTCTACTTCTGTGCTTTTTGTCGTGCTTTTGTCACAACAAAGACACCTTATAGTGATAACATCGTCTTGTATAAGAAGATGCAGTTTTTGTACAAAAAAAAGAAAAAATTGAAATATTATGTTTAGTGAATTACAAAAGTCACTAGATATTGCAATTTCCTTAAAGATTTCTTTATTATATTCTAGTCCTCCGCTGTCAGCGAAGAACAAAAGAGAACTTATCAGTGCTACCCATACAAAGAAGTGATTTTCTTTTTTGTTCAAGTCAGTGTGTTGTCAAGTTTCCTGTAAAAGGTTTTTAGTAATTGCGATTCAAATGGTGTACTTCTCGCTTAAACTCAGTCTAATTTTTGAGGGGTTTCAAGCTATTTTTGAAGTTTCTAGAGATTGGTTTTCAAAATTACATGTTAATATTTAAACTAATGGAGAAAATCGTTACCATTCCTGAATCAGCTACAAATGGAAATTTTTGTCACCCAACCAGTTTTTATTAACGCGTTTTTTTTTTTTTGGGGGGGGGGGTAGTAGAGGCCGTGGTTCGTCCTTTACTTGATTGCAGCTGGCTCTACAGCTATGATATTTGAGATATGTGTTTGTTTGTTCCTTTTCTACTTCTTCACACTGCTTATTGACCCTTTTTTTTCAGATTTACTTTTTTTTTCCATTCTTTGTCGGCCCAATCAGTGGTTGACTCTTTATTAGTGTGGTAAACCTAGAAGCCCCTTCAGTGAATATTCAGTGACGTTTGGAGTATAGTATGTTAAATAGGAGGCGAGATATGGTGATATTTTACTTTGTCGAATTATATCACTAGGGAGGTATAACGAAATCAGGAGAAAAGCTTCATTTTTCGACTTGCTAAGATTTACTTCATTTTTACGTTTTCTCCTTGTGTCATACAAGATTTACGTTTTCTCGTAAATCTTGCATAGCCAGTGTGCTTTCAGAGATCATTTTATTGAAAACAGTAGAAATCCACGACGGCACGAATTACGAGAAACGGAATTCTACTCATAATTCTCTAGAAAAATCTGGAGAAAGAGAATAAAAATGATGTTGGTGGGAGGTCTTGTATTGTATTGTATAATATTAACGACGCTTTTTGACTACTATGGTCCCCGCGTCGGCCCTGCAGTGCATTACTGCAGCATGATTCGATCTCTGGGTGCCGTATTACCAAGCTAAGGTCAAACCCACTGCGCTACCACAGGACAGGTGGGACCGTGGGCAATGTCTTTTTTACTAATTTATCACAGATAAGTTCTGATAAAATGCAGTGGAAACTGTAACGTTTGGAATTATAAACGGTTTGAGGCGACAAGATATAACTTTAAACTTAGCAGAAAAATTAGTTTGTTATCTTAAGTTCATTATATGGTCGTACCCTTCAATGCTTTCCATTTGACGTAAGTGCGCACATATAGTACATACTCCTCAACAACATACATTTATGAGCCGTTAGTGAACTCGTAAAAACTAATTAACTTTATCTTCCTAAGGAACCATTAACCTAATGAAATTTTTTTTTTCTCTTTGTTTTATCATTAATCAAAGAAAGATTTTTGAGAGAAAAGAAATCGCATGTACGTTTTTTTGTTTGTTTTTAGAGGTGATTGTATCGTACCAGTGGTCCTGGGAGATCTTGAGAGGACTCCTTTGAAAGGAAATTAAAAGTGATAGTGCTCTTTTTCACTGACCAAAACATTTTTCGGGCAACTAGCTCTCCCCCAGGCCCTTTTCCCCCCTTTTTTCTGTCAAAACAACTTTCACTTTTTAAAGGCCCAATAAAGACCCAAAATATCTTCGATGCACCATTCCTAGATTCATGCAACCTGGTTGCTATTTGTAATGTAAGTCATTTTAATTTCATGTATTTTAAAATGTTTTAAATATAATTTTTAAGACAATTGTATTTTCTCCAATTCCTATTTGCCTCTTGTATCGTGCCATCTGGCTTGGTACCTTTTTTATCCGTCTCCCCCTCCCCCTCCCTTGTTCAGGTATTACAATTATTGTAGTTATACTGACTTATATGTGGTTAATGCCATAGGAATATTAGTCCATTTTCTTGTTTGATGACCAGCGATCATCCAGGAATATTTACGGAAGAATAGGGTGCCTGTAACAGATGTCTCCCAAATTATTTTGATTGCAGATTTTTTGAAATATTAAATATTCAAGATCGTATCGTTGGGCCGAAAATAAATTTGAATTTCCCCTTCATGTTTGAAGTAGATTACTTTCTCCTTTCTTTATGTGGGCCCTATTATTTGCTACTCATACAGCATTTATAGTAGAAACTTAAAGCCCCTTAATGTCCGAAAAAACCAAATCTAACTAAAATGACAATTTTTGCTCCATGATTTCTCTACGGCATTTCTTTAAATTTGTTTAAATCTTTCAACTAATACTACATGAAACCTAACTTTGTCAGGATTTTTCCATCCGTATTAGACAAGCATGATAATAAGGGACGCACGGAGGAGCGAGGGTCCCGAGCCCCTCTATAAGCCAAGTGTTCACCTATAAGTCAAGTGATCGATCTGTAAAAGTTTGAATACAACCGCATACTCACTCCTCCAAAAAAAAACGAAAAAAAACTTTTGAGTCTGAAATTCTTCTGTTATTCTATGTTCTGTATTTTTTTAAACTTATTGAGAACTTCTCTTTATCGAATTTCCGCCCGTCATTCCTTAAGCTTAGGCCTTGGATTTAAAACTTGACTAGGATTATTTCTTTTGTTTCATGGTTTAGTTTTTCACTTCAGTTCCAATCAACTATGGCAGATTTGATAATTGAGGGACGTCACTCGATTGCAACAAGCAAAGTATTCAAAAAGCCAATTTTAACTGCATCTGTGTCGTCAAAGCGAGAGTCACTTAGCTCCATTTCTTCTGCCGAGTCTTTAGGATCGAATAAAGTGGTTCCTTCCGGCACCGGTAAGTTCTATTTTTAATTATTTTATTGTTTTTATCTGTATCTCACAGACTGATTTGCTTGTAATAATGAAATACTTTTTTATACAGAGGTTTACGGTGCCAGGGACTGAATAGTGCATGATATGCTGCTACTCTGCTCCCTCGTTTCATTTCAAGGTTGTAAGTGGAAGGCGCAAGTGCAAGGTTTGTGCCTTTTCTTTTGAATGCCTGAACAGAGGGGTTTGCAGAACAAATTCTACCAAGTAGATCATTCCGAGAGGAAATCCAGCTGTGAATTGGAGTCGTTGCGTAAATACTCGTTTCGCAATTGCTGTTTTCTCAGTATATGCAAAAACGACTAATGTTAATCATAGAAGAAGGGGTAGAAGGTGGTGTGTTGGCAAACTAGTCAGAAGAAGCAGATCTTAGCAAAAATTAATAAAATTAATTTTATAAATTAAAATGAATTTTAATTTTAAATTAATTAAATTTAAATAAAATTTTAAAATAACATTTTTAGATTTCAAATAAATTTATTAAAACAAATTTCTATAAAATTTAAGTTAATAAAAATAATCTAATAAGCGAAAATAATAGAATTAAGGAAATTACAGTTGGATTCAGGTTTCGATGGATTAGATTATTATGTATCATTGTGTCGATTATTGGATAAATTACGTTTTTCCTTATTTAAATTTTCGGCTTGACTTGGGGAGGGGCTAGAGGGCTCAAAACGACAAAGCTCGTAAGTTAGAAGTGAATTCATGCATGGACTTGAAAAAACAGGTATCGACGTTACATCACACCTTTCTCATAGAGGCCAATATCATATAAACAAAAAAAAAAAGAGTCAACCCTTCAGGTCACTTGGGCTGCCAGCCTTTGTAAATATAGCTGTACATCATATTTCATTGCTCGAGCCTTTGATCCTTGCAAATATCCTCTGACATTACCTCTCTCCACTCGCTGAGATTGGGCTTTCGGCCCTCGCACACTTGTTATCCTGACGCCACAATTGTTGCTTCATCTCGAGATGAGCTATTGACACTTACATAGTAGAATTACTTTTTTTGAAGGAACATGTTCGTAAATGCTCAAAATCAAGAGTCAATCAACTGTTGTCTTCCTATATTTCTTTGCTTTGACGGAGGCCTAATTGTAGCGTTGATTTCGTTTTTGTTTTGTTTCCTGTTATAGGTTCTTATTGACCGCCTTATTGACCGCCTTGTATCATGGTTGCAGCATCAGCTGGAACCTAGGAAAGCATTGAAGCCAGGATTGCTAGCCATGTAAAAATGTACAGCATTATCCTAAAAGTACTAATATGACCTACTGTTTTCTGGCACTTGGTACTAACCAAGTGACATATATATATTTTAAATTTAATTTACCGGCTATGATTCTACGTCGTTAGATTCAGCTTAGGGCGAATTGTCTTCCAATCCAGAACAGGCAAAAAACTTTCGACAAAAATAAAATGATAGTTGGTCCTGATAGGCGGTATGTTTGTCCCCTTTGTAATGATGATGATGAAGACTTGGATCATTTTCTCCGGGAATGCCCGGTGCTCTTGGATTTACGGGAAATTTATTTGCATGGGATTAATTTGATGCTTCCGGGTATTCTACAAAATAGTAACCCAACCACAATATTTCGAGTGGGAGTATATATAGATAAATCCTTAATAAGAAGAAAAAGTTTTATATGACTATTTTCTTTTGTTGTTAGATTAGGCAGTTTTTGCGTTAAATTCTGTTTTTTTGTGCGTGTTTGTAATTCGTACTGTTGTTAATTTCCTTGCTTGTTTGTTATTTATTTATATTTTTGTGTGTATATGGCCCATGGGTTTTTGAAATACACCTATCTATCTATCTATAGCAATCGCCAATTCTGTCGGTCTGTCGGTCCCGGTTTTGCTACTTTAGGCACTTCTAGGTAAGCTAGGACGATGAAATTTAGCAGGCGTATCAGGGACATGACCAGCTTAAATTAGAAATAGTCGTTTTCCCAATTTGACCATCTGGAGGGAGTGGGGGCCCGGTTAATTCGTAAAAAATAGAAAAATGAAGTATTTTTAACTTATGAGCGGGTGATGGGATCTTAATTAAATTTGATGTTTGGAATGATATTGTGTCTCAGAGCTCTTATTTTAAATCCCGACCGGATCTGATGACATTGGAGGGAGCTGGAGGGGGGGACCTAAAATCTTGGAAAACACTTAGAGTGGAGGGATCGGGATGAAAATTGATGGGAAAAATAAGCACAAGTCCCAGATACATGATTGACATAATCGGAATGGATTCGCTCTCTTTGGGGTAGCTGGGGGGGGGATATTTCTGAAAAATTAGAAAAAATGAGGTATTTTTAACTTACGAACGAGTGATCGGATCTCAATGAAATTTGACATTTAGAAGGATATCGTGGCTCAGAGCTCTTATTTTAAACCTGACCGGATCTGGTGACATTGGGGGGGGAGTTGGGAGGGGGAAACCTAAAACTTGGAAAACACTTAGAGTAGAGGGATCGGGACGAAACTTGATGGGAAAAATAAGCACAAGTCCCAGATACATGATTGACATAATCGGAATGGATCCGCTCTCTTTGGGGTAGTTGGGGGGAGGGTAATTCTGAAAAATTAGGAAAAATGAGGTATTTTTAACTTACGAACGGGTGATCGGATCTCAATGACATTTGATGTTTAGAAGGATATCGTGTCTTAGAGCTCTTATTTCAAATCTTGACCGGATCTGGGGAAAATGGGGGGAGGGTTGGGAGGGGGAAACCTAAAACTTGGAAAACACTTAGAGTGGAGGGATCGGGATGAAACTTGGTGGGAAAAATAAACACAAGTCCTAGATACATGTTTGACATAAACGGAACAGATCCGCTCTCTTTGGGGTAGTTGGGGGGGGGGGTTATCTGAAAAATTAGAAAAAATGAGGTATTTTTAACTTACGATCGAGTGATCGGATCTCAATGAAATTTGATATTTAGAAGGATATCGTGGCTCAGAGCTCTTATTTTAAACCCGACCGGATCTGGTGACATTGGGGGGGAGTTGGGAGGGGGAAACCTAAAACTTGGAAACCAATTAGAGTGGAGGGATCGGGATGAAACTGGTGGGAAAAATAAGCACAAGTCCTGGATACATGATTGACATAAACGGAACGGATCCGCTCTCTTTGGGGTAGCAAGGGGGAGGGGCTAATTCTGAAAAATTAGAAAAAATGAGGTATTTTTAACTTACGAACGGGTGATCGGATCTCAATGAAATTTGATATTTAGAAGGATATCGTGTCTCAAAGCAACTATTTTAAATCCTGACCGGATCTGGTGACATTGGAGGAAGTTTGGGGTGGGGGAACCTAAAATCATAGAAAACGCTTAGATTGGAGGGATCGGGATGAAACTTGGTGGGGAAAATAATCAGAAGTCTTACATACGTGATTTACATAATTGGAACGGATCCGCTCTATTGGGGGGGGGGGGTTAATTCTGAAAAATAAGAAAAAATGACGTATTTTTAACGAAGGAGTGATCGGATCTTCATGAAACTTCATATTTAGAAGGACCTTGTAGCTCAGATTTCTTATTTTAAATCTTAACCGGGTCAAGCGTAATTGGGGGGGGGGCAGTTGGGGGGACCGGAAATCTTAGAAAATACTTAAAACGGTGAGATCAGGATGAAACTGGATGGGAAGAATAGAAACCTGTCTAAGATACGTGACTGACATAACCGGACCGGATCTGCTCTCTTTGGTGGAATTGGGGGGGGGTAATTTTGAAAATTTAGGTATTTGTAACTTACGAAAGGGTGACCAGATCTTAATGAAATTTTATATTTAGAAGGATCTTGTGCTTTAAAGTTCTAATTTTAAATTCTGACCAGATCCTGTGACATTGGGGGGAGTTGGAGGGGGAAACCGGAATTTTTGGAAAACTTGAAAATTGGGGTATTTTTATCTTATGAATAGATGATCGGACTTAATGAAATTTGATTTTTAGAAGGAATTCATATCTCAGAGCTCTTATTTCAAATCCCGACCAGATCTTTTGACATTGGGGGGAGTTGGAGGGGGAAATCTTGGAAAAACTCTTGGAGTGGAGGAATCGGGATGAAGCTTGGTGGATAGAATAAACAAATGTCCTTGATATGTGATTGACAGAATCGTACTGGATTCGCTCTCTTTGGGGGAGTTGGGGGGAGGGGTTCAGTGATTTGGCGAGTTTGGTGCTTCTGGACGTGCTAGGACGATGAAAATTGGTAGGCGTGTCAGGGAGCTGCACAATTTGACTTGATAAAGTCGTTTTCCGAGATTCGACCATCTGGGGGGCTAAAGGGAGAGGAAAAATTATGTATTTATAACTTACGAGTGGGTGATCGGATCTTAATGAATTTTGATATTTAGAAGGGCATCGTGACTTAGAGCTCTTGTTTTAAATCCTGACCGGCATTAAGCCTTTTATTTTCCTTTTTAAATCAATCTATTGCTTCATAGAATTTTGTTAGAGCTCATACCATATGATCTCTTGGCTCTTAGCTCTTCTCGCTTCGTCACAAGTGCCATATGAGCTCTTAGCTCTTGTTGCTTGTATCGGTCGTCTCAATTTATGAGTACAAGTGGCATACCTATAGTACATAAAAACCACCGTCTGGGGTACATTAATACCATCAGTGGCAATCCTGACAGAATTATTTGATTCTACTCAGAAAGAAGAATCAATACCCCAAAAGGACCTAAAAAAATTTCCCGGTTAACAATGTTTTTTTTTTTTTTTGTCTAGTTGAATACCCATACAAAGTGGCCAGTGGGTAGTCCTTACCCGTTGGCCATGGTTAGCTTGAAATTGACTGAAGGGACCACCCCCAGAGCACAAACTTTTGCCTAAAAATTTATTTTTCCATATTTTCACACCCTGTATATAATCACTACTATTTACAGGTAAAATGTTCAACTGTGATGAGGAGGATGGAGAATTTTTCACTAACGCCTCGCTTGCCGACCTGAAGGCTGGACGATGTGTAGTCGAAGATATAAAGGGACGAATGTCAGAGCTACATCGCCGAAATTCCCTCTATCCCCATCATCTGAGGTCTGCATACCCTGTGGAATTTGGTTATGAGGGCCTGAGGGTAATTTTTGTATTTTATTTATGTCTTACTCCATGTCTTTTCTTCTTCTTTTTTAAAGGTCAAGAAGAAATAGTTAAGCAATACTTATATAGAAATATATAGATAAATATAGAAAAATAATCTATAGATAATTATAAATAAATAAACTATCTATGTGGATAAGTAATATTGAAATAATATTTTGTTAGTATCTTACTCCTTGTCTTTTCTTCTTCTATTTTACTTCTACAAATACAGAAGAGAGAATAATGAGGATTTTTTTTTTCCAAGACAGTGAACGAGCAAAACCTATTTGAATATTTCGGCCCTATATCTAAGGGCCATCTTCAGAAAAGAAAATAATAAACAATAACACACTTACAATAAAATATTTTACTTGTGGCGGAGAAATATATAAATAAAAATGTAAGGCACAGATCTTAATAGGAAAAAAATAAATGACATTAAATTAAAGTAAAATAAGCAAATTGACTAGAATTAGGCTATAAAAAAAAAGTTTTTCAGAAACCAATCTCCATATATAAGTGAATTATCACATTCCATTGTTTTCATTTTCTTTTGATTACTTGGCTATACTGAGGGGGGGGGGGGGGGTAGGTAAAATAAAAGGGCTCTATTCAAGCCAAAATTTAGGTGAATGTTCTTTTGCTGAGTATATTAAAAAAAAAATTCCATCCGAGCAATGGCCTACATATTCTTTTTATGGCACTTGGTATCTACCATGTGACATATAGCGATCGCAAATTCTGTCCGTCGGTCTGTCTGTCTGTTCCGGTTTTGCTACTTTAGGCACTTCCTGGTAAGCTATAACAATGAAATTTGGCAGGCGTATCAGGAACCAGACCAGATTAAATTAGAAATTGTCGTTTTCCCGATTCGACCATCTGGGGGGGGGGGAGTGGAGGGACGGTTAAATCGGAAAAATTGGAAAGAGTATTTTTAACTTACAAACGGGTGATCGGATCTTAATGAAATCCGATGTTTGGAAGGATATCATGTTTCAGAGCTCTTACTTTAAATCCCAACCGGATCAGGTGACATTGTGGGAGTTGGGGTGGGGAAAGCTAAAATCTTGGAAAACGCTTAGAGCGGAGGGATCGGGATGAAACTTGGTGGGGAAAAGAAGCACAAGTCCTAGATACGTGGTTGTCAAAACTGGAACGGATCTGCTCTCTTTGGGGGAGTTGGGAGGAGGTTTAATTCTGAAAAATTAGAAAAAATGAGGTATTTTTAACTTACGAAGGAGGGATTGGATCTTAATGAAATTTGATGTTTGGAAGGAAATCGTGTCTCAGATCTCTTATTTTAAATCCTGATCGGATCCGGTGACATTGGGGGAGCTGGGGGGGCAAAAATTTTGGAAAACGCTTAGAGTGGAGGGATCGAAACGAAACTTGGTGGGAAAAATAAGCACAAGTCCTAGATACGTGATTGACATAACCAGGATGGATCCGCTCTCATTGGGGTGTTGGGGGGAGGGTTAATTCTAAAACATTAAAAAAGGATGTATTTTTTAACTTACGAAGAACTGATCGGATCTTTATGAAATTTCATATTTAGAAGGATCTCGTAACTCAGATCTCTTATTTTAAATCCCGACTGGATCCAGTGTCATTGTGGGGGGGATTAGAAATCTCGGAAAACGCTTAAAGCGGAGAGATCAGGATGAAACTTGGTGGGAAGAATAAGCACAAGTCCAAGATAAGTGACTGACATAACCGAACCGTATCCGCTCTCTTTGGTGGAGTTGGAGGGGGGGAGTGACTCGGAAAAATTAGAAAAAATGAGGTATTTGTAACTTACGAATGGGTGATCAGATCTTAATGAAATTTGATATTTGGAAGGATCTTGTGCTTTAGAACTCTCATTTTAAATCCCGACCATACCCAGTGACATTGGGGGGAGTTGGAGGGGAAAACTGGAAATTTTGGAAAACGCTTAGAGTGGAGAGATCGGGATGAAACGTGATGGAAAGAATAAGCACACGTTATAGATACGTGATTGACATAATTGGAACGGATCTGTTCTCTTTGTGGGAGCTGTGGGTTGTTAATTCGGAAGAATTAAAAAAAAATTAGGTATTTTTAACTTAAGAACGTGTGACTGGATCTTAATTAAAATTGATATTTAGAAGGGACTCGTGTCTCTGAGTTCTTGTTTCAAATCCTGACCAGATCTGTATTCATTGGGGGGAAATGCAGGGGGAAACTGGAAATCTTAGAAAATGCTTATAAATGTCGTAGATTCGTGATTGACGTAACTGGACTGGATCCGCTCTCTTTGGGGGAGTTAGGGGGTGGGGTTTCAGTTTTTTGGCGAGTTTGGTGCTTCTGGACGTGCCAGGACGATGAAAATTGGTAGGCATGTCAGGAAACTACACAAATTGACTTGATAAAGTTGTTCTCCCGGATTTGACCCATCTGGGGGGCTGAAGAGAGAAGAAAAATTAGAAAAATTGAGGTATTTTTAACTTACGAGTGGGTGATTAGATCTTAATGGATTTTGATATTTAGAAGGACCTCGTGACTCAGAGCTCTTATTTTAAATCCCGACCGGCATTAAGCCTCTGATTTTCCTTTTAAAGCAATCTATTGATTTTTTTAAATTTGCTGGAGCTCATACCATATGAGCTCTTGGCTCTTGGCTCTTCGACCTCTTCACAAGTATCATATGAGCTCTTAGCTCTTGTTTCTTAATTTAATTTTATAATATTTGAAGTACAAAAATACTGAAAAGGATGTTAAAATTGAACAAAATTAAGAATAAATACGAAATATGTAAGAAACTATGTTGTTATAAAATTGTTTGTTTTTTGTATATATTTTAATATATTTGTATTTTTTTAATGAATGTATTTAATATATTTTTAACTTTTATTTTATAGCATTTTCGGGTAAAAAAAATATTACAAAAGGCAATCAAATACGAAATAGAGAACAAATATGAATGATTCAATTCATGAATATGAATGACTGTTGCGAAATATCAATGATTCAATTCGTGAATATGAATGACTGTTGCGAAATTATTTGATTGTTAGAATTGTTGATAATATTTGGTCCTTATTTTTCTTTTTTTAGCTTATATATCATTAAATGGATAATCTTCTAGTATGTGATGTTGTATTTTTTCTTCGAAATTTTCTTAAAGTGAATAAAAAATTTCTGCTATACCTGTATTGAAGCAAAATTACAGCTTATCATAAAAAGAAATAACTCTTCAGGTTCTAAACGTTTTTACATTTTATTTCGGGGAAGAAGGTCTAAGTTTTCTTCTGGATTCCCTTTATAAAATTTATCTGACATTTTTTGGAAAATTATTCTCTTGCAAGTTTCTTTAGAGTGTCTAGTCTGGGTGTGAAAACAACTATGATTAAAAAACAAGAGTTTGAAAACAGCTTCAAACTTGTTTTCTTTTTCACAACTTAGAAAACAATTTATTGATTTCAAATTTTGAAGATAGTGAGATCCTGCCCTAAACCTAGAGTGCTTTTGAAACTGTATATTATTTGGTTCACTGTGAATGGAATTGATAAAGTTAGGGTGAGTCCGACCTTCCGAAAAAACTTCTTAAATATCTTGCTGAAAAACTTACAAAAATATTTTATATTTTGCCGTTTTCTGAGGCAATGGGTCTTTGTTTCCAAAGTCACGACTCAGCTGGATGAGTTTGTAATAGTAATAATTGTAGTTTTTCAGCATGTTTTTCTGAATGTACTTTTTCAAAGAAAAATTGCTTGAATGTATTCTGTTACCAAAGAGAACTATACTTTCGTGTAAAAGTGTGCTTTATTTCCATTGCTTCATTCTTTTGACGTAGTTTTGCAGTAGCCCGGCTTTTTAGAGCGGATGAACTCGTGCTTTTGGTTAGTTAATGCTTAGTGGCAAATCTAGATTAAGTAGAGAATACCATTTTTGGAGGCATTAATGTCTCTGGCTTTTTAACCTGACTGGCTCTAATGTGTGAAATTTTAAGCCTGTTAAAGGAATTAAAAGCTTTTGAATCACAATATTTTTCACAAGTTAACTCTTTTTTTTCCGTTGTGCTACTGTGCAATTCAAAAATGACAATTGAATTCTCTCACAGTAAAGCCTAATTTTCTAGAGATGATATTTGCTCATAGTTTGACGAATTTTCAGAATTTACCTCAGCAAACGTGCAAGTACCCCTTAAAAGACCATGGAGTTTGTGACACCATTACCTAACACAGAAGTTATGTGAGCAAGGTTGTCAACTAGATCTATTTATAACAATGCTGATTGTTCGCACGGGATAATTCCATAATTAGTTCCATAATAATTTTAGGTTTCTTAGTGGATTTACCCTGTTAAAATTTCTTCTTTTCTCATTCTTTTTATGTTAACTCATGGTTCCATTCGTAATTTTCTACGTTTGTTTTTGTCTTTTATTTCTTTCCATTCTTCTTTTCTCTTATATTGATAGTGCTGTTTTTCTGTGTTATTTTTTTCAATTGATTTTATGCAAGCATTGCTTTTGGCTCTCTCTCTCTCTCTTCTCTCTCTCTCTCTCTCTCTCTCTCTCTCTCTCTCTCTCTCTCTCTCTCTCTCTTTCTCTCTTTCTCTCTTCTTCTGGAAATAGATTTTGAATAATAAAGCTGAATTATTCCTTATGTATATGTTTCTTTTCACTTCTCTAGAGTGATGTACCTGATTTAACTGCTGCCACAGAAAATCTTTCTTTATTGACGCCACCTGCTCACAATACGAGAAAACGAAAATCGTTGGGTGCCGGTGCTAATGTTTCCCATTTCTCATTAGATGCTTCTTCTGCGAGTGGTGGCAGCTCTGATTCAAGTATAGAGAAAAGACGGAAAAAAGAAGCACTACAGGTGAGTAAGTTACGTAAGTCGTTGAGTAACACTGATTTCTGACCTTGAGAACACGTACCCTTTGGTATAATATATGATTAGTGGGGTGACTTTCAAGGGACACCTATACAATTACTTTATATGGTAGCCTAGATTTATAAAGGTTTATTTTCTACATTGTGAAGTATTCATTCGAGGGAGTGCGAAATAATATTCAAAGGGTTGACCTGTACAATCCTCGTTTGTTTTTCGGCCAACCTCCTTTTGAGAATTGTTGTTGATTTTCGAATTCTCAAACAAGCTCAAGGTTGACCATCGACACACACAGTGCTGGTCCCTAGGGTAGGGTCCGAGGATTTTGTTTGCATGAAGGATGGGGCAAAAATATAGAAGTAGATTTTGAGCACACGTTTTTCTAGGGGGTAGGGGATTTGCAGGTTAATTTAGTAGATACCCCGCCTGCTGTTCACTCCTCTGTTTAACGGTGTGAAAATAAATCAATATACTTTTGATGCTGTTCAATGGGATGGAAGTGGTCGTTTACATTATTAGGATTTTCCAAGAGACCTTATGTCAATCAAGTCTTGTAAGGGTAGCCCTGTTATATTAATATACATAAAAAAAACTAGAAGAGGAAACATTTAATAATATGGTTTCAGGTTAAGAATTGGCCCAAAATTTGTATTACATTTAAATTGTCTGCTAATTTCCTCATTTTCATTATTCAAAATTGTGCCAAAATACAATTTTATTTCACAATTTGATTCATAGAGCATGGAAAACTGACAAGTACTTTGTTGTGATTTAAAACTCATGTGGCAACACTGAGATCCTTTTCTGCTCTATTTTGTTCATTTCTTTATTACTTTATTTTGTTCATAGCCAAAGAGTGTTTAAAATATATTAATCCCATAAATATATATTATTATATTGATCTTTTTGGACTCGGTGATTTTCTTCTTTTTTCTTCTTCTTCCTCCTTCTCCCTTTTTCTTATTCTTCTTCATTTTGCTCCTTTTAACTGCTATTCTGGAAATAATTTTTTTTTTATTTATTTGCTTTCCTTGTGATTTTTTGCGATATTATTACTCGGTGCCAGGTTTAAACCTGTTTTTTTGTTTGATAAGATATTTAGTATTTGTGAATATTAATTAGTCGAACACCATATAATAGTATAATATATCGTGTAGGTCAATAATCAAACAGTTCGTGGTGACGAACTGTAGTAAGGAGCGACCCGGCTCAATAGTAAACGAAACTCTAAAAAACGGAATTTCGATGCTAAAAGATATATCAAAAGAATCGGATTTTTATACTGATTTTAAATATATAAGTTGCATCAAATTTAGTCTTTGTCATCAAAAGTTACGAGCCTGAGAAAATTTGCCTTATTTTGGAAAATAGGGGGTAATACCCCCTAAAAGTCATAGGATCTTAACGAAAACCGCACCATCGCATTCAGCGTATCAGAGAACCATATAGAAAAAATTTTAAGGTCCAATCTACAGAAATGTGGAATTTCGTATTTTTTTGCCAGAAGACAAATCACGGGTGCGTGTTTATTTATTTATTTTTTTTTCCCCAGGGGTCATCGTATCGACCAAGTGGTCCTAGAGTGTTGCAAGAGGGCTCATTCTAACGGAAATGAAAAGTTCTAGTGCCTTTTTTAAGTGACCAAAAACATTGGAGGGCACCTAGGCCCCCTCCCACGCTCATTTTTTTCCCCAAAGTCAACGGATCAAAATTTTGAGATAGCCATTTTATTCCGCATAGTCGAAAACCATAATAACTATGTCTTTGGGGATGACTTACACCCCACAGTCCCTGGGGGAGGGGCTGCAAGTTACAAATTTTGACCAATGTTTACATACAGTAATGGTTACTGGGAAGTGTACCGACGTTGTCAGGGGTTTTTTTTTGTTTGGGTGTGGAGTTCAGGGGAGGGGGCTATATGGGAGGATCTTTCCTTGGAGGAATATTTCATGGGGGAAGAGAAATTCAATGAAAAGGGCGCAGGACTTTCTAGCATTACTATAAAAAAAAATGAAAATATAAACATGAAAAAGTTTTTTTCAATTGAAAGTAAGGAGAAGCATTAAAACTTAAAACGAACAGAGAGTATTACGCATATGAGGGGCTCCAAAAATACTTTAGCATAAAGAGCGAGGTATTTAGGAGGAGATAAATACTTCGCTCTTTATGCTAAAAAATTTTTTAAGTAATTTCAACTATTTATTCTACGGCCTTTCTGATTCAGGGGTCATTCTTAAAGAATTGGGACAAAACAAGATTTAGTGGGAAGAGCGGGGTATTAACGAGGGGATCAACCCCCTCATATATATAATCAAAAATATAAGAATATAAAGGTTTGTTACGTAAGTTAATTCTTAAGTTACGTTTTTTTTTACTAATAAAAACGTTCGTTAAAAATTAAAAGATCTAGTTGCCTTTTTAAGTAACCGAAAAATTGGAGGGCAACTAGGCCTCCTTCCCCACCCCTTATTTCTCAAAATCGTCTGATCAAAACTAAGAGAAAGCCATTTAGCCAAAAAAAAGAATCAATATGCAAATTTCATTTTAATTATTTATATACGGAGAGCCAAAATCAGACATGCATTAATTCAAAAACTTTCAGGAATTAAATTAAAAAAAAAACAAGTTTTTTGAAATGAAAGTAAGGAGCGACATTAAAACTTAAAACGAACCGAAATTTTTCCGTATATGAAAGGGGCTTTTCCTTCTCGACACCCCGCTCCTTGCGCTAAAGTTTGATTCTTTCTCGCAACTCTACTTTTTAAAACAATAAAAAAATTTAGCGTAAGGAGCGGGGTGTCGAGGAGGAAAATCCCCTTTCATATACGGAGTAATTTCTGTTCGTTTTAAGTTTTAATGTCACTCCTTACTTTCATTTCAAAAAACTTGTTTATTTATTTATTATCACATAAGCACGATAAAGCGAACGTCCCAACTTATTTTGCCTAGTCTTTTTCTGCTCCTTTGAGAATCTAAGTCTCATAACCCATGAATGTTAGGGAGTCTAAGAAGACCTTTGGTTTAGAATCTAACCTTTATTGACTTATTATTACTTTGTCTGCTTACAGGCTTAAGGACGAAATATTTTTTCAGCCGTCTAACTGTATTAAAATATAATTTTATTAAAGAGAAAAAAATATAGAAGACCTCTTTTATATGTTTTTTTTTTTTTTTTGTTTTTTTAAGATATTGATTTTTTTACCTGGAGTTTGCATAAATATCTCTCACAGATTAAATTTTTCAGACTTCTTATCATAAACCAGGATTGCCTACACCTTCCAGGAATGTAAAGAATTCTTCCATGTCTGTAAGTAATTTTATCGCATTTTTTTTCTTTACCTGAATTTTGTGAAGTAAAAGCTAAAATATCTAATGTAGCTTCTAAGTTTTTTAGCCTTTTTTCTATCACCAAGAACAAATAATGGCTCTAAGTTGCCAGTGTAATCTGAGACAATAACAGTTTGCATTGTTCATTTTTTTAGTATCAACTGTAGCCATTTACATGTGATCAATTCCAGTTTTGAGTCCCTTTAAACTTCTGCCTGCCGTTCAAAATAATCTAAAGCCTTAGGAATGACCTTTGTCTTTTAATCTTCAGTATGAGAATTTTCTAGAATTAATTTGTGTTTTTCAAGATTTTTTCAACCCCAACTCTGTTTAATTTTGTGTGCTAAATTATAGCTACTAATTATTGATCGTGTATGATTAGATTTTATTGCAAAAGCCCTCGAGCTATGCGCCACACAGGAAATAGAACTGCAAACAAAGCCGGAAGAACAATATCCAACTTCAGTTACTACCAAAAAAACATGGAGTCAGCATTTTTAATCGACAAACAACAACCATAACAAAATTCAACTCCTAAAAACCTTGACAAAATGTCTGCTCAAATGCAATGCCCTATGTTTAATCCGTAGACGAAGAAACCTAAACAACTATTTAATAGCACCCGCGTTCCTCTGAGACCATCCTCTCAATTAACCAATGCTCACTTCCAGGCACTCTTCCAAAATATTCATTCCGCAAGTCAGACAGCTCTTCTCGCTCAGATGCAAAATTTACACAATATATGTAAAATTTTAATTATGTGCAAATTTTTAGTTGTCGCTTTTATCAGACATCTGAAAACGGGTATTGTGATGTCACCCAGATACAGAAGCTGTTGGTGTGTGAATAGATCTGCATTTCACGAAGCAGGTGGGGTAGGCTGCACCAGTTCACGACAGTAGGCGAAGTAAACAGTAAATTGTTACTAGATTATTCACAGGCTGCATATTTCCAGCTTGTTGGGAAGACACTTTTATTCAACAATTGCTGCATAATTACAACAACCATAATTACGTTGTACAATCTGCCAACTGTCTACCAGTAGATTGGTTTGTATTGATTCTGAGTTCAAAGTGAACACACCCGGGTTAAATTGGATATTTTATGAACTTATTAATTCAGTAAGCCCTTTTTAGCTCAAGAATTGTGAACTATTTCAACACTCGGCTATAAGCTTTCATTGAATGAAAACTAGTTCATTATAATTCAAGGTTTCGCAATAACTGGTTAAGGATAAAGTGACGTGTAACCTTGACCTGCATAAGAGGATTTTCGTTAGAACTATTTGTGCATTAATTGTAGGAAAAAATTATTGAGTTATTGAACTATTTGAACCAGTAAGCGAGAATCATTTTATTTTACTAGTAAGCGAGCAGAAGAGGGGAGGTGTCTGTCACGAGGGCCGTAGTACCTGCCGGGAGGGGTGTCTCCCTTAAACTGCGGGGAATAGGTAGCAGAAACCAACACTTCCCTCGGTAATTGGTATATAAATTTGGCGTGTTTCAGGCGTGATGCTTGTTACCAGTAGTGACGATAATCCTGTCCTTGTTTATTCGCCGGTACTGAATTTTGTACAGAGCAATTTGCTAATTGGAGCAGAGGATGACGTGATTAAAAGGCACGGAATGGAGTTTTTTTTTACTCTAATTCGGTCAAGACGGCAAAGATGCTATTGTGGCATTTCCCTTCCTATTCGGAAGGGAAATAATGCACTGGTTAGCCATTTCAGTGACATAATTACTCTATTGAATTCTCTTGACGAGACTGCTGTTACGACATTCGTCATAAAGCGTCCTACGGAAGTATCCTGTCTCCCTGCCACTGCCTACACCTCTCTATTCTCAAATTTAATGAGCTCCATCAAGTTGTTTTGGGAATGTCTTCAAAACTTGACAATTACGAATTGAGCTTCCCACAATTACCCAAGCCGGCTTCAGTGCTAGATTCACATGCAACTGTTATCATCTCTAAGGTGCCGGACGCCTTATATGACCCTCTTAAGCAAAAAGCTGCTATAGACCATTACTGGACATGAACTAGTACGTAGCGTAAAGCCCATCAATGACAAGTGGTATATCAATATGGACAAGTCAGCTACGGAGGACTTCTGCTCGTCAATCCACAATATAATCTTCAGTACTACAACAAAAGGTTTCCAAGCGGTTTTTGGTATATCACGTAATATTCCTACCAACGTTGATATTACGGTACTCGGAAGCCAACATGATATCAAAGATGCTAAAAGACTGGGCCTATCTAAGTCTGTGAAACTCGAATTTTTGGATTATTTTGCTCAATCTATGTTTTTCAAGCATGGCCTCAGGGTGGGCTATGAAATTTTTCCTGTTTACGAATTTAAGGACCTACCCAAATGCTGTGATCACTAGACCATCTGCAGAACTCCTGTCCCAGCGTTCTCCCGAAATGTGCTCGTTGTGGAGGGCCACACATATCAACAAAAGATGAGCCATGCATTGCCGATCCCAACTGCCGCCGAAAACACCCTTCCCATAGCTTTTCCTGTTATTAAGAATCAGATAAAGTGCAACTCCACTTTTCACCCATGAGTGCATCAGTCTCGGTTATTTCGTTCAATACAAATGGCACCAAAGATGAGGATTTTGTTATTGAAGAATTTTACGGCTCCTACGATTTGGTATGTCTCCAGTAGCATCTTCTCACTGCTTCAAGTTTGAATTTTTGCGTCGAAGTCAGCATCATACTGCGTTCCTGAGTCCAGCAAAAGTTACTGGCGGTCGTCCTTCCGGTGGACTAGCCTGTGTCTTTAAACAGGACATTCATCTACCCTCCCCAGTACTCTTCTATTCCGACGAATTTTATTTGGCTGTGCGTGTCGGCAGTATTGTATTTATAAACTCTTATCTCCCATATGAAGGGTACTCGATCAGATCCTTAACTAAATTCGCAAAGGCTTGTGGTCTGCTGAAGAATCTTGTGAATCAGGTACTGTCAAACTCTCTATAATATATAATAATTGGGGACCTAAATACTGATATTAATCGATCTTCTGTGAGAAGTGATTCGCTTTTTGAGTGTCTTCCGTCGTACCGCGCTGTGCCCAAATCCCACAATTTTTCATAGGTTCATCATTCTGGAAGCACAAGTGATATTGACCATATTATTTGCTCGCCTGGTATTATCTCTTCTTCTGCTTCTGTTCATGTTAACGAGCAAGATACTGACCACATGCCAATTTCAGCGACATTTACAATGGATATTGATCTATCGGAAACCAATTGCTCGCGAGAAAACTCGAAGTGGTTTGATAAAAGTAATCGGGGCAAAGCCAATATGCCGCACTACATCTCTACCTTGACAACCCTTCTTTCTACCATACGTGTTCCATATCATCTTCTTCAGCGCCAGGTACCTACGAATGGTAAAGCCGATATTGACTGTTACTATAACCAACTTGTGATGTGTATGAAAAGGGCAGAAGAAGCTCCCGTACCTCGACAACGTATTCGTAAGAGAACACAAAAACCTATCTGGTCAATGGACCCTTGTTTAAAGTCGATAGTTTATCTTGTTTAAAGTCCGACAAGTTAAATGATGAAACTATGACAAGTAATTGCCTTCCACCTTCAGCTTGGTATAAACATTATTCTTCGATTTTTTCAGTGATTAACTATTCAGTGCATTCTGTATATACTCGCCTTCTTACCCCCCTCTTTAGTACAACGCAGTGCAGATTTTCTGCTTGTTGTGAAGATACTTATATTTGATTTCGTATAAAAGTGTACGTTATACTGTCTGCCAACCGTCTACCAATAGACTTGTTTAAACATTTGGTATTTGACTGCAGATTTTCTACTTTTCAAGTCGATAACTTCGAAGACCACACTGCCTTTCCATGATGAAAGTAAAACAGTTCAAAATAGGGATGAAACCTTTTTATTGACAGTGAATAGATATAAAATTATTTAACTGGATATTTCGAACACATATACAGTGTTCATTCTCAGCAGTAAAACTCTGATGTTTACTGCTGATGATGAACTGCTGCTGCTGATGATATTTCGAACACATATACAGTGTTCATCATCAGCAGTAAAACTCTTGATGTTTACTGCTGATCTGAAAGTTTTACTGCTGATGATGAACACTGTATATGTGTTCGAAATATCCAGTTAAATAATTTTATATCTAGTCACTGTCAATAAAAATGTTTCATCCCTATTTTGAACTGTTTTACTTTCGTCACTTTTCAAGTCAACTTACTTTTAATAAAATGACAGTAGACGAAGTAGACAGGACAATCGTCAACTGTCTGCCAATAGATTGCTTTAAGCATTTTGCATTTGGTTGCAGATTATCTACTTTCCACGTCAACTTACTGTCAATAAAATGAATAACAAACAATGGACTGTAAAATTCGTCAGATGCCATGTAGGTTTGTTTTTAGCACCCAGGGACAATTCCAGTTCTCCCCTTCCCCTTGCCCCACTAAAAACGTAACTAGATAACTTCGAAGACCACACTGCCTTTCCATGACGAAAGTAAAACAGTTCAAAATAGGAATGAAACCTTTTTTATTGACAGTGAATAGATATAAAATTATTTAACTGGAAATTTCGAACACACATACAGAGTTCATCATCAGCAGTAAAACTAAAAGACATGAATAAACGTAACTAAATCTGTTGTTCAGGAAATACATCCCAGTGGATGCTTTGCTTGATGACAAGTATACCCCGTGCCCAAAAAAGTAAATCAAGACTATCAATTTCACAATTGAAAACCGCAGATACCTAATCCAAACGATTTTGGATACGATTGAAAAGAACTAAATAATGAAGTAATACTAAACTCTGCAATTAATCCCTTGGATTCTAATATGTCACAGTTTAGAACACTAAAAAACCTGGTCAACTTAAATCCTGTCCCCAAAACACTCTCATTGCTGTTTTCCTCACATCTGTAACTGTAATAAAATATTTTGGATTTTTCACTTGTATATTAATATATTTGTACTAGCAATTCTAGTTGAGAATCATATCATCAAGTTAACCACCTTACTGTTAAATGAATGACGTAGCTGGATTAAATTTTTTCGTCATTGTGGCTCTTTGCCTCTAAAAAAGGGAACCCAATCAAAGGTATATTATGGATTTTTTTGGGGTGGGGGAGATGTTAAAAATAAACTTTCAAAACGCATCAAAAAGTTGTATACGCACATTCTGTTACGTTTTTACGAATTGGGAAAAAATTCGAGAATAGGGGTGGGGGCTCAACCGTTAACCCCCCCCCCCCCCCCGACCTGGATTCGGTTTTGGACCTGATATGCTACTTATCAGCATTTTACTTAAGTTTCCCCTCTAGAGTTATCTTTTTTAAGGAATTAACAGACGTGTTTTCAGGGACAAATTCCCTTGGGAGGCTATTCTAAATTGAAGTGCAGCGTCACGTAAAGCTGTTCTTCAAGTAATCAGCTCTGGTTGTCTCCTTTTGTCGTTAGTCAGACAGTGCAGGATTTTTATTACTCTTATTTGTGTTTGATCACGACTGTGGTTTTGTATGAGTTAGTCCCTCATTCTCTATTTTTGTGTTTATTGTATCATCTCTTTGGTGTGATAAGGGGACAAAATGACCAATAACTGTAAAAAGTGAGGTATTAAGGAGGGGGTAAGCACCCTCATATATGTAATCATTTCTGTTCGTTTTAAGTTTTTAATGTTGCTTCTTGCTTTAAGTTGAAAAAACTTCTTATTTGTTTTTATTTAATTTGTGTTACTGTTCTTACTAAAGTAGAGTCTGCCGAGGTAATACACAAAAAGACCTTTACCGCTGAGTTTATTCTGCATGTTCTAATGACTTCTAGTTACTAAAACTGGCAATTTGTAGATATGGTTTTAGATACTGGATTGTCTAGCTCACTTTCAGGCTGAATCTGTTTCATTGATGTCCTCACGGAATAAGTCAAATACGGAATAAGTCAAATTTGTCACCAAATGTGTACCAAAAAAAGGCATTTTTCAATGCAAATCTCCCCCCCCCCCCTAGAAAAAGGTGGTTTTCAAGATCTGGTGGGATGAAATCTATGGGGAACATATCTCTTCCACCTATTTGAAGTCACTGGGTGGAATCAGTGCAAAAAGAAGCCAAGTCTCAATAGTGGAATTTTGTAGCATGTCACAGACTGACTCGGCATAAAAATGAACTGAAGTCCGAATCAGTAGAAAAAAAAAGTGTTCCTTGGTTTACTATTAAGACAGCAGTAAAGTGAACTAAGTCCGCCTGACAAAATAGCATGAGAATTTAGAGTGTAAGTTCAATTAGCAGTTTTAAAATGGTCTAATGGAAACTGAAAATTCTAATGCTACTGAAAGTAGAGGTCTACTCAGGATAAAGTCAAAAGCCTGATTTAATGTATTCACAGGCTACAACACGCATTTGATTTTGTGTATATGACAGAAGCCTCAGTTCAAAAAATGTGGGGGGGGGATTTTTTTCAAAGAAAATGTCAAAGTAGACTTTTTTCGATGAAAATACTAAAAAGATTGGCCATGCGAAATGAAATTTTTTTCGAGATTGGGAAATATTTACTTTGATGGGTGAGGGAGCCTGGTCAAAAGGGTTTTTTTTTACACTTCTAAATGTCTAGGTAAAAGGGCTTTGATCAATTGTTTGGACATTTCCT
>NC_088866.1:16962217-17018751 GCF_032884065.1 Artemia franciscana
TCCCCAGATTCCCCCAGGTACTCATTTAGAGCTGGATACTAATATTAGTGAATAAATAAAACTTGAAACGAGTAAAACTTAAATTAATTTTACAAGTAAAACGAACAAAATTTACTACAAATATGGGTTTGGATAATGCCCTTTTCTTCTCCCCTAACTGTAAAAGTCTAAAGCCTATTGCATTATTTGGGTTTTATTGAAAACTATATGTTTTGATCAGTCCTTGGAAAAAACTACTAAAATTAAACTGAATATTTGACATACAAAGATATTAACTGCTGAATGCTCAGCAATTCAAGATTTTCCGTATAAAATAAAGTATTTTTAATATAGTTCGTTTTCCGTTAAGCGTAAATCACGCATTAGGCTTTAGACTTTACAGTTAGGACCCCCTCTACAGTTTTTTGTGCCGTACTGTCATTACAAAAGTTGAATTTTAGCCAAAATTTTACGGTTTTTCTTTTGCACCTATTTTAAGCAGGAATTCCAATACAGGTGCATGCTCACGAATCATTTCCCCCTCAGTTGTCAACATTTTCCCGTATCCAAAATTTCTCATCTTCCTACTCTAGACATTCATTTTCGATTTGTTCCATATCATCAAATGCGTAACTTGTTACTGATATGTTTAAGCTGCTTTTCCCCCCTCCTTTACGTGCAAATTTATATGCTCAAAGCTGTAAATAATATCATTAACATCATATGTCTGTTATCGGGAATATCGTCAGATAGTATTATTACACAACGTAAAAATAGTAATTCTGAGAAATTGTGTAAGAATTAAATGCGTTCCACGTGACTATTCCAGTTTTTTCTTTCAACGTTAGATCAGCGCATTTTTTGTATTGTCGTGATAAGTTCCTTGGAATTTGGAATTTTATATACGGTTTTTACGTAATAAGGTGTACTGTATATTTAGTACTAGATGCGGCTTATTGTGGATAATTTCTTTACTGTCAAATATAATATTAAAATAGATTCACTTAAAGACTAACAGTGGCGAAAAATATATCTGCATTAGAGAAATATTGCTTTTTAAGGCTTTGTGTCTACGATTTATCTGTGTTTTTATAAAGACACAGAGTTATGTAATCAGTCATAGTGGGGAGGCAAAGAATTCTAATAGGAGTTAAGCTGTCTGGCTATGCTGGACTGAGATCTGGTCAAATATCTTATGATGCTGCAGCTTTCCCCCTCTTTTCATCAATCCCTTGAGCTACTTTAAATGGACGACTGCTCAGCAAATGTTATTCGTGTTTCTACCTAATGTGTAATAGAAAGGTTCTAGATCATTTACTTTGCAGGTTAAGGTTATCTTGGTAACATCATACATAAAATTTCTAGCATTTGGCTGTTTTTTTGTTGTTGTTAGAAAATCGCATGTTTGTTAAAATCCGCCTCTATACGCATTTGAAACGTCTTTAAAAATTCTCTTAGACTTAAAGAATTCTATTGCTAAACCCGTAATACCTATTAGCTTGATTATTTTCATTCACCCACTGGCTGGCCTGCTCAACATGACAGAAATACAATTTTGTATCTTGTAGCGATAAATTTCTGTCATATAGCAGGAAAACTGTTTGACTTTTTTTTTCTGGAAAATATCTTATGCACTCCAAAGTTCATAAAAGAAGCTCTTGATAAAGCCTAGGTTGAAAACTGTCTGGTTTGTCCAGCCTCAAGCATTGTTGGAATGTTCTATTACAGTGCTTTTCACTGTACTAAACTGTTTGATTTTGACGCTTCCTATATTCATTGAAAATTGTCACTGTATGATTTGAGTGTCAGAGTTGTGAATGAGATGGTAAAAGGTGTTTTTGGGTTGTCCAATAAATAAGCTTTCAAGTGACACTTGCCAGTATTCCTAGGAAGTTGTCAATGAGTCTGATCTTGTCACTGAGAGACTAAAGAGACAGCCACAATTATCGTTGTTTTTTTTCAGTAAAAAGGTTTTTCAGCATATCAAGCTGTTCGATTTTGACACCTCTTTATTCTATGCAAGTTGTAAGTGAGACAGCCACAAGTATTGTTGGATTGTCTTGTAAGAAGTATTTTCAGTGTCTCGCATCCCAAAATCGGTAATTTCAGCATTTAATAAAATAAAAAGGCGCGGCATGTGTATTTTCCGTGAAAAGGAGAGGTACAGGAAGAATAGAAAAAACCTTTTGAGAAGAAAAAGAAAGGGTTAGAAATTTTTAAATAATAAAAGCTGTTGGCTATTAAATAAATAGTATATGTGTGTTAGGGCTTGTGCCTTGTAGCACAAAATTTGGTGAATTAATGTGAATCTCAGACCAAATTGGAAGCCACCATTTAGAGAGAAAATATTGACTTTATGCTTTCATTTTTTGTCGTTGAAAGTTTCTTGTTTTTTTTTTTATAAACAGTCTGTGGGAACCATGACGGCAATGTTGATTGGTTCTTGGTTAAAGGTGAATTGGTTCTAAATTATGTGACTAGTGGTCCTGTGTTTATGCAATGCTGAGGACCCAAAGGATCCCTGTCTTAGCAAAGTTAGAAGCATGGGCTCACTTTCAGGACATGATTTTAATTATATAGAAAAATGCCAAAACCGTCTTATAAAGTTTAATTTTGAATACAAAGGTAGTTGTTTATTTATTGTTGCTTGAATGTCAATGCTCTATTTGCTTTATATATTGTGTCATAATATTGTTAAGTTTTGTCATGAGGTCTTGTCAAGTGTTGTCAGTGCCATTTCAGAAACCTTTTTCTATTGCCAAACAAGATTCATTCAGTGTTTTTTTTTTTTTTAGTTTTTACTTGGACAAGAAGATGGGAGAAGACCTTATAAATGTTTGGTCAGTAACAGCGCATTCCCTTGTAGCAGTTTCGATTGGTATTATTATTATTTATATGCATATACATATTTTTTAAGTCTTGTTTGTATAATTAAGATAAAAATTGAGGAAGGAACTCCTTAAGATGCATTAAATTTGGATATTTCTCTAGAATATTCTGAAGAAGACACGTGAAAAGCAATGAAATTTGCATATCTGGGTTTTAGAACATAAATCTTGTTCACTCACACGGGCGAATTATTTCGAAGGAAGGAATGAAGATCCTCCAGAGCCATTGCTGGCGCATAGGGCGGTGAATTGACCTTCCAGTTACTGCCTCTTTTTACAGGGACAATTAACAACCCTGTCGCTCAACCTTGCTGGGGTAGGGATCGATCCCTGTGCCCCATATTGCCAAGCGGAGTATCAATCCACTGCCCTATAACAGGGTCAAGGTAAAAAGAGAATAAGAACATAAAAGATGAATAAGGTAAAAGATTTAAAAAGATAAATTTGATCAAAAGCATTGGAAACTATGGAGAAAATGTCACTAGACATAGGGGGTGAGTGTCTAGATGAGACATTTTGTTTATTATCATACCTATACTTACCCCAGTATATATCCACTGATATTCTTACCCCAATCACTTCTTTCACTTGCTCCCCCAACAATCTTGCTTCAAAGGTCTGTGAGCCTTACTGAAAACTCAAATTTTACCAGCTGAGGGGATGGTCACTGCCAGGTTTGCTACTCAACTGAAAAGGAATTCTTGGAATTTCTTAGGGAAGTCTTAATTCGGACTAACTAGCACGTATTACAGCGTGTACTCTCACGGTACTTTTCGTGGCTTAAAATTCCACGCTTGTATCGTAAAAGTGGTTCTTTTAACTTTCTACGCTTTATATTTCTACGCTTATATCGTAAAAGTGGTTGTTTTAGCTTTGACCCAAAGTAAAGCAAAAATAAAAAAGATGAACAAATGAAGTTAATAGTCCCTTTTAGATTTTAACAAAATTGATTTGACAATTTCGTCGGGTCGTACAAGGCGGAGATGGTTAACAAAAAACTACATCTCTTTTGCCAGTTTCCCTTGCCGTGTAGCAAGTGGTAGTTCTGTGGCATCTGTTCCGGCATCTGTGGTAGTAGCTGCAATAAGTGTTCTTCAGGTTAGCTCAAGTTAATTCATTTTGGTTTGCTTGTGCCTTGCAACACAAATGTGTGGCCCTTTGCCTGGCCCTTTTCTCTTTTATTATCTGCATTAGGGTCCCCTTAACCCGATGACTGTTTCACAGAATGATGAAAGTGTTACTTCGCAAGGAAAACGTGCTTTTCTATATTTTCCCTTTTTTCAGAAAGAAGAAGCTTAGCTCGCCAATTTTTAGACCTGTAATTACCTGATTGGCAAGTTTTCAACCAACGAATTTTTGGGTCGCATTCCTTAGGGGGGGGGGGGGAGTTCCCTGTAGTAAGTTTTTGTACAATATTCTCCTTGACGCAAGAATTTAAGGGTGTAAGATTCAAACTTATCAGGAAAAAAAAAAGCTTTGTTGGTCCATTTATGGGACTGAAGCTTAATTGAAGTAATTGCAGTTCATTAGGGCCTTGCAGTACAAGTTTCATTTTTCTCTTTTTTGATCATCATCAGCGTCTGTTCAATCTTCATTGCAAATATTTGCTTTATGGTAGGAAAGGGAAACCCTATTCTTGTTATTATTATCGAATAAAATGGGTCGGGGTTGTTTCCTGTTTGACAGTGGAAGTTGTTAAACCTCTGATTATTTTGAGGGGGAGGGTTGTTAATTGAATTTAGTTTTTATGCTACTACTAACCATGTGCACGGGAATTCAGTTTGAAGGGGGAGGGGGTCATAGTTTTAGGAGCCAAAAATTGGTGGACCCCCTTGAAACAGGTTTGTTGTACAACAGCGATAGTAATAAATAGTAGGATGGTGAAACTCCCCTGTTTACATGCCCAGAGGTTGTTGTCTCGTGTCGTATGTGATTAAAGCAGGGAATTTATTTTAGAAAAATAGTATAATCACATTTTATTCTCTTGCTCTCATAGTTAGTTTGATATAGACTCTCCCGTTACTACTTTAAAACCTAAACACTCGATAATTAAATCCGATCGATGTAGATCGCTTTTGACTCTCAAGTTTTCTAATCATAACGCCCCCTTAAATCAGTATCTATAATTATGTGTTTGGGTATCAGCGTTTTTGTTAAGGTCGAATTATTAATATTGCTCATGCTTTTTGCGGCTGCCGTTTGTGGATTTTACATAATTAAAAAACTCAATTTTTCAGAAGGCAGTCATCTTTTTCATATATTCTTATCCAACTAGACATATTTTCTTTCTTCTTTGAGTCGGCATTTGCATTCTTCTTTTCTGTCGGGATTCTTCTTTGCAAACAGAAGACGAAATGTCGAATGTTAATATATTTTTTTTTTTTTGGGGGGGGGGGGTTCAATTTAATCTCTTATTCAGTTCACACACCAAGAAAAAGAACTCTAAAAACACACATTAATTAAAAAGATCGACAAATTAAATTATAATAATAAGGAAATAAGTGAAAAAGGATAAAATAATAAGTGGATGGAAGTGAAAACTTAAAAAAAAAAGAACCTAAGAGGATCTTTGTCTGAGTTTTAGAATTAAAGAAGCTTTGAATGAACTTAGAAAAAAATAAACCAAAATAAATGGGAACATGTTTGTCTCGGTAACTAAAGAGTCATAGATGCATTCACACATTCTACAAGGATGGCGTGAAGGGGAGGGGGAGAGGTTGCGGGATCTTTTAGCGAAAAAATTCTGACGGTCTCATGTGCCACGATGATGTCTCTTGTCCCCAAAATCGCATAATGTTTAAGGTGGTTTTTTCATGTAGTATTCATATTTTTGGGATCATCTGTGAAATTATTTTTGTAGAAATCGTAAAGGAGATCTTAAGAAAAAGCGTAAAGGAGGCATCCGCTTAGCTTCCAGGATAGGCTGTTTTGGATGAATAGCTAATGTTATTCAAATTCGGTTTCAATACAGCCCTGGTGTCAAATGCTTATTTTATAATGTTATTTAATATAACAGAAGATAATTGTTTTCAGCCAAAATTTAAGAATACTGACTAAGATCCTAAATTCAACTTCAGCAATGACATAACTATTTGAATTGTTTCAAATAAATTGTTTTATCGAAACCTTACATAGGGTGTTTGAGAGGAAATGGGCAATTTTGCCGGGGTGATGCACTGAAATAAGAGTAATTCATTTAATGCTTGTTTTTTTTTTAACGGCAGTGAAGTAAGTCTCTCTTTGAATAATTTCGCCTTTCATATACACACCTAGTATTTATTTAAGTTTCTTATATTTAATTTTATTAATTTGCAGGCTATTTTATTTATGATTTTTTTGACATGGCTTGGAACAACAGGAAACGAAGTTCATATGAGTTAATGATTCATCATACTCTAGTAAGTCTTTATCTTAACATGACTTATTATTGTTCAGTTGAGTAAAGTTTAATATTAAATACAAATTAATGTAAGGAAAATACTAGGAAGTCGTTGTTGGTATGAGAATTGACCCCACGAACCTTTGGTACCTACAACAACAACAGGAAACGAAGTTCATATGAGTTAATGATTAATCATACTCTAGTAAGTCTTTATCTTAACATGACTTATTATTGTTCAGTTGAGTAAAGTTTAATATTAAATACAAATTAATGTAAGGAAAATACTAGGAAGTCGTTGTTGGTATGAGAATTGACCCCACGAACCTTTAGTACCTGGCTAAAAACTTTCCGCGTAGGCCTTCCGGCATACGAGGTAATTCTTTCCCATAATTTTTTTTTTCAATATGATACTAAGGAGCAATTGCTGGCACATACAGTATCAAATCGATGTTTCTGTTGTTGGGTCTCTTTACAGGGAGATGTAGGAAGCCGGTCACCCAACCTTGCCACATCCGGGATTCATCCCTGGGCCCCTCTATTGCCAATTAGAGCATCAATCTGCTGTGCAACCACAGAGCACACATAAAACACAATAACATCAAATAACAACCCTGATCTAAGAAACAAAATATGAAGAAAAAAAAACTAAAAATACAAATTAGGATAATTTTCAACCATTGAATAAAATGAAAAAAAGATCAAACATTTTGTTAAAGACTTTCACTAAGCTGACATCAATTTTATATGTATGTATTAACTTAGACTTTTGTTCCTTCAGTGCCTCCAAAGGCATACATGGTGTCAGTGAGTAGCCTACGATCTTTCCTCAAGTAGGCTGTTGCGTAGACGTCTTCCTCCTTTTAGATGAGACTCGTCTGGAGGGTTCTTCTTCACGTTCATACGCCCTATGTTGTGTGTTTTTTTTGGTCTTCGCCATTGACGGTTGCCTTTCCTTGGCCATTAGAGGAGCATCTTAGGAAATCTCTGATCTGCTATACAGAGGACATTTTTATTTATTTATTTTGTTTTTCACCCACACGATACATAACGTAAATATGGTGGAGTAAGAATAAATATAAAAAAAAAAAACACAAAGAGAAAAACGAATACACACACAAAATCAACGAAAAAAAAACGGATAAGACGGTGGTGAGGGGATAGGCGCGCAGAAGCTGTACTGGGGAGTTTTCTGTGAAGAATCTCCAACTTTAAAAATATATCAGGAACTGAAAATTGTCTGACAAGAGTCCGGTTTTTTGTCCAAGGTGGAAGATGCAGAAGAAATTTGCAAAATTTGAAATAATTTATCCGAATTCTTTTTAAATTACCATTATTAAGAAGTGGGAAAGGATCTGAAGCATAAAGGACAGAATGATCACAAAAAGTAGAATAAAGTTTTGCCAGCCCACGTCTATTATATTTCCCTCTGTTTGCAACAATTTTTGCATAACCAATCTGAATCTTTTTGCTTATATCACAAACAGTACGCTGACGTAAGCTTGAAAGATTGTTAGTAATAGAGATACCAAGGCAACGAATACAATCAACAAGAGGATACAACATACATCAACAAGAGGATAGTGAAGTTATTACAGTGAAGGGCAGTTGCAGTAGTACAGTTATAGGGAAGAAACTAACATTTATCGATATTAAGTGAAAGGCCAATGTCAGAGAAGGCATCAGAAACTATAGAGACCATTTTTGGAACGGCTAATCAGAAGCAAGTCGTCAGCATACGCAAGATAAGAAACATCCGCAAGACCAGAAAGCCATATACCTGAAATCTTAGCCAGCATACTAAAAATACAAATCTTAAAAAGCGTAGGGGACAGAACACCACCCTGCCTAACTCCTCTTCGTATTCTTATGTGTCTGGCGCATATCTTAATTGAAGAAAAGAGTTTGAATACCAAAACCTAAGAAGCATTATAACAGAGAGATTGACCCCAGAATTATACAAGGAAAAAGGAGCTGACTATGGACCACACTATCAAACGCTTTCGAAAAATCCAAAGCACAAATATAAAAACCATTTCCCTTGGAAGAATTATCAGCCAGTAGAGAAGACAGAATCTTATGCGCATGCTGACAACCCACCCCATATCGAAAACCAAATTATTTCTCACCCTCAATAATGTTTTTAGTCAAAAAAGGTAGAAGGATATACTCAAAAATCTTACTAATATTACAAGATTCAGTAATAGGACGAAACAGTGCCACACAGAAAATTCTCAGGTACGTATGAAGTACATAGTCACATTTGAAACAGAAGCTGAAAGTGAGGTATAAGAGGGGTGCATTCAATCGGCATATGCATCTTAGAAATACCGTCCTTATCTATTGAATCGTATTTTAAACTTTTCACAGCATTAATTACGGAAGAAAAATATATGGGCACTATATGGCGTTGCGAAAGCGCTGTACTAAAGGGGGGCGGGTAAGAAGGCGAGTATATACAGAATGCACTGAATAGTTAACCACTGAAAAAATCGAAGAATAATGTTTATACCAAGCTGAAGGTGGAAGGCAATTACTTGTCATAGTTTCATCATTTAACTTGTCAGAATTGATCACTTTTCTCCAATCCTTCCTACTCACAGGGAAGTCCATACCGCGGTAACGTGTCGACGTTTATATTTGGTTTTAGTTTTCCGTTTGAGATCAGCGAAACACCCAGAACTTGGCCGACTACATTCATTCCATATCTGGAGCCATAGTTTCGCTTTATTTTGTATCGACTTTAAACAAAGGTACATTGACCAGATAGGTTTTTGTGTTCTTTTACGAATACGTTGCCGAGGTACAGCAGCTTCTTCTGCCCTTTTCATATACATCACAAGTTGGTTATAATAACAGTCAATATCGGCTTTACCATTCGTAGGTAATGATGTCTGGTTGGCATGTGTGAGTACGGATTCGTCGTTGCTCACATGGTTTCTCCTGCTGATCCTTAGGACCCGGTGAAGACAGTTATTTTTAAAGGCAGTAGCTTGAGGCATTCCATAGAGTAACTCAGACACCTAAAACATTCTTTCGCAACAGTCTGAGTTTCAGCTTCTATGAGTACACTGTGTATTTCGAGACTGGTAGAATTCTCTGAAATGCTGCGTTGCATAGGGTTATTTTGTTGCGTAATTCTTTTTCAGAGTCGCCACTGGAAGTTACTTTGGAAGTACTCCAAGTCTATCGCCTGATCGTTGTCTTCATCTCCAAGTTGGATTCCCATGGGTGAACATAGCTTTATTCTTTGAACAGTTATGTGTAATCCGAACTGTTTAGCTTTCTTCATGACTTTCTTCAAGAATTACTGAAGCTTTTAACACCGCATTTTGTCTCCTCATACATGGCAACCATTAGACAGACTGGTTGCTCAGGAATGCCGTAGAACCGTAAGACTCCAGAGGGTTTGACGATCCACTGATTTAAACGCTTTCTTGAAGTCCACGATGGGTATGTACTAGCGTTGTTTCCATTCATTAGATGTCTCCAGCATCGTGTGTAGAGTAAAGATAAGGTCGTGTACGATCGTTTTGGCCAGAATCCATGTTGTTCTTCACGCAAGTGGGGTCAAAGGCAGTTTATATATATATATCTATATATATATATATATATAATATATATATATATATATATATATATATATATATATATATATATCATATAATGTGTGCGTGTGTGTGTGTGCATATATGTATAGTATAAATGAAAATCATAACACAAAACCTTTTGAAGTAACTTATACGGAAGCAAAAGAGTGGGTGAACAAGTAGGCGGTACTTGTGTATTATAAGACACTCACTCAACTGCTTCATTTAAATATAACCTGTTTCTTTGACGCTCAATCCTGATGAAATGTTACAAAATATGATGAAAATATAATACTTTAGAAACAAATGTGGGCTATATATTTGCACGTTAGGGGGGTGGGGATAAAGTATAGCGGTCTGCGTGCAAAATGTATCAGGTACAATTATCCTGCATGTTATGAAGTAAGAATTGTTTTCTAACTTCAAACTGTCCAAATACTTTACCCCCACCCCTGTAATGTGCAAATATAAAGCCCA
This sequence comes from Artemia franciscana, assembly GCF_032884065.1. Classification (NCBI taxonomy): domain Eukaryota; kingdom Metazoa; phylum Arthropoda; class Branchiopoda; order Anostraca; family Artemiidae; genus Artemia; species Artemia franciscana. Next base: position 16,972,531 of record NC_088866.1, read on the forward strand.
GGGTATATATTTTCCATCTATTCTGTCATTTGTCTTTGTCTTGTCTCATGCTAATCTGAAAGAAACTAACAAAGAAACCGGTTTGTTCTCAAGTTTTGGAGTGCGTAATCTTGAGCGAGTGGCGTATAATACACAAGTAACAAGTAGATGACAAATGAAGAACCATTCAAGGATTGGCCTTATATTTTTCTTTATTTTTTTTCATTCTTTTTTTGTGCATTAAAATAAATAAATTTTAAAGAGAAACACAAAGATTTTCTGACCAAAAAAAAAAAAAAAAAAAAAAAAAAATGAGAGAAAAGTCAAGCGAGAAAATAAAAGATAGGCAGAAAAAGGGATACGAGGCCACCCCCATGCGATTACAGCAATCAAATTAAGGCTAAACCCACCAGTCATTCTCACATCTTTATAAAGAATAATCAATTAAAAAATGTGCCCAAAAATTTATAGCACTAAATAGTGATTAACTGTTCAGTATTAATAGTAATTAAAATCATTCAAAACTGTCGATCCTGGAGTTATTTACCCATCCTTCATTTCCATTTCACTGATAATTTTTTTAAATAGTTTTACAAGAAATTTTGGAATTTTCTTGGAAATTTTGTATTCTTATAAATAAGCCCCCATGGCACCCTATTAAGTTTCTACATCCTTATAAAGAATAATCTTCAAGACACACCTTGTCACTGAAGTATAATTCATTAAAGTAGGGTTCTGCTCAACTAGGGTTTTCATTGAAAAAATAAACTTTAAAATTGTTTTAAATGAACCTGAAAGGTTTATCTAAAGAAAAAAGTATTTTTGTGGTTGAAATGAAAGACCATGGCGGTGTATCTTACCAGTAAATTCTAGTTATGCGATAACACTGTTTGTTCTACTTCTTATCTTTTTTTATTTTTCACTAAATTATAGTGAAACGGCAGAAAGTTTTTCGAGGGGAATCCCTTTCAATAAATATGATGCAATGTCTTGGTTACTTCCAATTTAGATATTGTTGAATTTTTTTTTTAATTCTACAGAGAAATTGTATTCAGATAGCGACTTGATCAATAAAAAGACATACATAAAAAAGGGAAAGAAAGAAACTGATTTCTTCCCTATCTCATGGGCAAAATTTTGACCTAAAATATACTCATTTCTGCTTTTAACTTTCAGCCTTTAGGGAAGATTTCCGGATTTCTCTATTAGCTGACCTAGGAGAACGACATTTTTTGGCCACAAAAAGCTCCATATTGTTAAATGTTACTCACGGAAAATCTTACACGACCTAGCTTTCCTAGTATAATTTCACCGACATTCGGAGCCTGGTAACGCAAGCTAAACGAGAGACCGGTTAGTCCTTAGATGAAATGGTTACGTTTAGAGACCTTTCCCATCCCACCTCCATAGCAGCGGTTGGATTATTTACGGATAGTCAAATGCATTGCTAGAATACTAGGTTTACTTTATATTTACATGATTGAGAAATGACGGTTCTTTTTTGAAGACGTGCAAGTGACAAGAATCCATAAATCCACGTTCCCGCCTCTGAATTTGTTGGTTAGTAGCTAGACTTGTATCCTTTTACTTCCAGGCCTGAGCCTTGTAATATCAATGAAAGATGCCTTTTTTATGTTTCATTGGAACAATAAAAAATATACAAATTTGCTTCCCCTAGATTTTGAAACCCCCCCCCCCCCCCATCGAAAATTTTGGGAATTGAAGCCACTGTACAAAGTTACCTCAGGGGTTTAAGATCACTTGATCAGATTTTGCTGTAAAAATAAAATTACCCTCTCAAGGATTGTTCAAGGATTACCATAGATATTTGAAAGACCCTTATTCCCTTCATACTTACCAAGAAAGTTGTCTGGTGACCCTTGAGGATGGGCCTTTTGTGCAAATGTGTGTATATTTGCTTATTGCTAATTCAACGCTTCCACATAATATTATATAGCAATATATTCTGTGATTTCTGAGTCGCATTATATCAGAACAAAATGAACAAGCCGAGATTTGTGTTTTTGGCCCATTTCTGATTAATCTCGATTTTTCGTATAAGCTCTCTCGTCGTTGAAGAGCCGGAATTAAAGCTAAACTAGCGTTATTAGAAAACTGAAGACGAAAAACAAATAGCGAAGTCCAGAAAATAAAATCCGGCTATTAAAAGACAATAAACACCCAAACAAAGATTACATATCTTTATCGTAAATCAGGTAAAAGCTAAGATCAAGATAAAAATTTATGACTATTTCATTATTAGATATCGTACATCAGTTTGTAAATTTTTCCAATAAAAAGGGTTATGCTTTTCCTTGCAAGGAAAAGTCTAAACTTACCAAAATTTGTTGAAAGGATTCTTTTATCTTAGACGCAATCTAAAGCAGAAGTATAAAAAGACGGTAAAGCAAAGCAAAATTCGAAGGAATAAAAGAAAAGGTTGAATGAAAGATATGTCCACTGTTCCTTTTTGGCAAAAGTGATCTTTTGTCTGAGGCCAAATGCCAAATCTAAAGCCAAGAGAAAAAAAAAATGTCCGCTGATCCTTTTTGGGAAAAGTGATTCTTCTACCTGAGGCTAAATGCCAAATCTAAAGCAAATAAAAAGTAAGACAAAGCCAAGTAATCTAGGAAACATAAAAAAGGAAGTTAAAGCGAAAAAAAAAAAAACAAAAAAAACAGGTGTCTACTTTTTCATTGTGGCAAAAGTGATCTTATTATCTTAAGCCCAATCCAAAAAAAACCCCAGATATTACAGCTTTCAATTAAAAGCTAAGATTTGTGAATGACGTGTGTTTTTTCTTTATTTTAGCTTTGGGCTTTAACTAACATTTCTAACAGCGGAATAGTTGTTTGACAAGTTTGTATCAATATTAATCTGTTTCTATTGATGCATACTAATACTATGTATATTTCTATATTTTGATAGATTCATTTAATAAGAACAATGCTGTTACAAGATTCCATCTTCCGTATTTAAAAAAATAAGGCCTCGAATCTTAATTCTGATATACCAATCACAAATTTTAATGCTTGAAAGTTGAACATTCTTCAACTCAAGTAATTTTGCGCAAATTTCTTCTTTTTTTCCTAAGTTTTAACAGAAATACCGACTATATTAGTCTATTTTAAGCAGTTTCTTTTCTGGTTCATTAACTTGGCAATTTTTTTATCATGTTGGCAACTCTGTGCAATATTTTAGCTATATATTTGTATTTTAGGTAATATCTTGTTTTGGATTAGCTGTAATGGAGCGAAGATACATTGGCTATAGCGTTGTTGCTCTTCTGGTTGAAGTAAATAGCATTTTTCTTCATACAAGACAATTAATGTTGATTCAAGGTTTCAGCAAAGATGAGTTTATCTACAGGCTAAATAGCTTAATGAATATTGGTAAGCCATCTGAGTTTTAAAAATTATATTAGGTATGTTTCTTAATCGCACAGGGAATCTGTAATCCTAAATAAGCTGAAGCACACATTCCTCGGATCTGTCATGTGGCTTCTTTTTTTTTGCCTTCATTCAAAAAGATATTAATCCTTTTGTCCTACTATATGGTTGTTTTCTAGTTGAATCTGTAGACTATAGTGTCTATTCATGAGAAGGCCAAGCTAGTTGTCAAGGTTTCAAATTTATCCACCATTAAACCGCTCTTAATAGCTATGTTAAGTTTGTGTCTGTGCATTTTCATCTTTTATTTTTGCACGGCTACAGCCTCCCATTTCTACACTTGACAGCTCATCATGTAACTTGCGTTGATCTAACAGCTTAAGAGCCCGTACCACGCCGTGCTTTTGGTTTATTTTAACCCCCTGATGAGTTATTCATGAGTATAGCTTGCGCTTATAGCTGTGGTATGGGGCTGTCATTCCTTTGGAAACTTCAAACGTCTGGCGGTTGATTTTTTGAAGGTTAATTTTAGTGTGTAAATTGGGTCATATCTACTTTTTTATGTTTTTTTTGTGCCGGGTCCGTGTTGTCCTGCATTGCCTAATTATTCATCTTCATCTTATTTCTGTTATTTCTCTCTCTCTCTCTCTCTCTTCTTGGTCTTTTTATGTCTCTTATTTTTCTTTTCTCTTTTTTATCAGTGTTTTAAATATTGTGTTAATAGTTATTATTTTTGTTGTTGAAAAATATTTACTAAATCAACCCTCCCTTACTTGGTGTATTTTCTGTTAAGTGAATCTTCTTTAATAAAAAAAGTTACTTTGCTGTCCAAATCGCTGTCAATAGACCATAATAATTGCGATTTTTCAATAAGCACATGAGGTAGGGCTCATGGAAGCCGACAAATAGAAGCTTAAGGAATTCCTGAACAGAGTCATGAAGAAAGCTGAACAGTTAGGATTTCACACCAACAGCCAATAATCTAAAGCCATATTAATTAGATGTTCGCCCGTAGGAATCCAACTAGGAGTGACGACATTGAGCAGATGACAAATCTTAGGAATCACAGTAACTTCTAGTGACGATTCTGAAAAGGAAATACGCGTCAGAGCGATCCCATCCAACGCATTAGACCACTGACTCATGTAGTCTAGAAATCCACGGTATACTTCTTCGAGAACAATTGCTTCCGCTGGCTGCTAAGGATTAGCGGGACAGACCGTGTCAACAATGATAGCACACCTTGGACATACCCTTGCATACCAGATCACAGACTTCCAAAAATGTGGCTCCACTGGTAAGCAGGAGACACCTTTTACTGAGGAAGTCCAAAGAACACGCCCAGCGGGACATACGAACGTGACAGAAGGGTCCTCAAGAACGAGTCACATTCCTGAATGGTAGGATATATACGCAGCAGCTCTTTTGAGAATTGGAGGATACTCATTGTTGCACTGTGTGTTTCTAGAGACGCTGGATGAAGTTCTAATCTAGCGAATCAATAAGCCATTGCAATTAATTGCAATATTCTCCATTCAGGTTCAGGTTCCTAATAGAGAATATGAACTGAACATGGGGTATGTTCCATTCAGATTTAAATGCCATATTGCGATCCTTATTTCATTTCCACCTGATGCCTTCATAATGGCGAATATTTGGTTTGTTTCTGTCTCAAATCAGTGTTGAAAAATTCGTTTCTTTGACTAGCAAAGCTTTCAGTTTATGCCTCGTGAAAAACATACTATTGGTGTTGTTTATACTGCGTCATTTATTAATATATACAAGGAAAAGGATTGGTTCTTGAATAAGACTTCGAGGAGATCCGGCTTTCAACCCAAATCGTAATAAATCATATAATCCATGTGCTTTGTGCTTCTTTGGCAGGCCTCTATGCCCGAAATCTATTGGCAGCCTTTGAAATTTTGAAAAGCATTATAGATGCGTCATTTTAAAGAAGTTCCTTCATTGTTCAGATATAGAACTTTATTAGGAAGACTTCAGAAAATTCTGCTTCTTTAAAGACTTACCGGACGGATATATTATAACGTTCCTTAGTCACTTTTGTACGAAAAAAAATTGTCATCTGTTAGAGCTTTTATTTTTTTAGTAAGGTTCGAGGCACTAGTACCAATGATGATGTATTCCAGGTAATAGGAATAATATTTTCTTCTATTTGATCGACTCCGTTTAAAAGAGTTTAAATATGACCATCTAAGGTTCACTTATAAAGGAGACCCGAGACAGTCAATCATTTTGATCAAAAGCTTCCGTCAATCGATTGATTCAAGCATGATTCACCGTCTAGGAACCTGTTTGACGCTTGAGTCAAGCGTTGACGGTGATTGATAGAAAGCTTAAATGACTCAAGCGGTTGACGAGGGTGATTGACCGTCTAGACTAGTTTTGTTCAAGTATTGCGTCAGTCACAAGCCAACTGCAGGATTTTAAGAGTTATCCCGGGATCACCCTGACTTATGACTTATGAAAGTAGAGACTATTATAACCGAAGTAAGAAAAGTGTGGCTTTTGAAGGATTTTGCTGGCGGTAAAGACATTGAAACCAGATTATACTGTTTCTGAACTAAAAAAGAATATTAATGTAAAGAACAAATTTCAACCACGAGTTTAAGGCGTTCGAGCAGAAAAAGAAGTTGTAAACCAACGACGTTTCTTATTTTCTGTTTATTTTCGCTTGACTGCAACCAAAGTACATGCAGAAGATGCCAAATCAGTATTAGACTGCATTTCAAACCGGTAGACACTTCACTACCCGACTCTGAACTAAAGCTAAAAATTTGGCCGTGAATTAAAATTAAACCTGATATTAGTTTTGGTCAAGATTGAAGGGTTAATTGAAGGGTCGATTGAAGCACACGTCAATCGATTGACGAACGCTTTTGATCAAAATGATTGACCGTCTTGGGTCTCCTTTCGGAGGGTGGAATTTTTAACATGACAACTGACTGAACGTGAAGGTTTTTTAAATTCCATATCAAAATTGATTGCCAATTATAGCAAGAACCCAGCAAGGCTATTTCTACTGAAGGACCTTAGAATTTGTAGAGAGTCTACCTATGCACAGATTTTAGAGGATTTGCACCCTTGAAATGTGACGGATAGCAAGAAGCTATAAAACTTGCTTTTAACAGGTGTCAAAATTCATTTCGGTAGCTGTATTGCACGTCATCCGACGAAAATTGTATATGTGTGGGAACGAATATTTGGTTTAAATTTCTAGCTATAGCTTACCGTTGCCTTTCTCTAGCCAGCAGAATCGTATTTAAGATTAATGAAAAAATCCTATTTATGTATTGGTAAAATCGTTCTTTTTGTGTTTTTTTTTTTGGTCAGATAGGCCTAAAAGCCTTTAAAGTAAATTAGATAAAGATCAGATAATTTCATTTTTGAACTGGTATACAAGCCTGAATTGGCTTGCTTCTTCTTGTCTTTATCATTTTGATGAGCTTTACTATTTCCTTTTAGTGGATGAACTATTTTAACCTACACAGAAAACACTCTAGAAATTTGAGTCGTTTGCACAGGTAGTGGGCCAGAAAAGTAAGTGGTGGGTGCAAATTTTATATAGCTGAAACTTTTAGTTCTTGTTCTGTGTTTAAGATTGTCTTTTGAAATACTAGTTATTTATTTTTTTTTTTCAACTCATAAATATTTCTATTTTTAGTTTTCTTAAACTTCTTGACTCTCTTTATGTACTTCTCTAATCTCATATTTATATTTGTTCACTCTATTTTGTTAATTCTTTTTATGTTTTTTTGTCAGGTACATTCCTAGTCTTCAGGATATTGACATTGGGTTGGATGACAAGATGGCTGGTGATCCACAGGGATGAAATACCAACTCTTGCTTACACGGTTGGTAGCATTGGTGAGCCTTTCTGTTTCATATCTAGGTTTCTATTTTATCCTTGTTTTATCATTAAAGTTTTGCATCTTTTGGGCCTTCTTTTGGAGGAAGTGATTGTCGGAATCTTCGGTCCTTGTTTTTAGAAATAATCGTCCTTTCTTTTTCTTTTTCTCTGGTTCTCTTAATTATCTCCTTTCTTTTGCGTGGTAATCCGTAATTTTCTCTTGATAATAGTAACGGCATTTTTTCCTTGACTGCGGAGACAGTTAAACTCACGGATTATAACTGCGCAATCACAAGGGTGACTCACTCTGGTTAAAAATATATTTTTGGACAGCAATTCTGGTCGACATGGACGGGGAGGGAAAAGGGGAATAAGTTAATTCATTTGAGCTTGACGTTGCACTTGGTGAGGGTTTTGGATTGGCTGGAGTCGACAAGCTGCATCCAGGTGACTTTGCTGGTTCAGGGACAAGGAGACATTTGTTTTTTTTTTTTAATTCTTGTAATAAGTTCAAAGTGAAAAGTAAGCTTTCTTTTATTTTATACCTTTGACTTATTTGATTAGCCTAGGTAGGGTCTGAAGCCTAGATAGAGGCTGAAATTAGATTAGCTTGTTATAGGAAGAGAATCCTATGCTAAGCAAGAGATCTTTTCCCGAGGGAAAGAAAGAGAATTGGGGAGTTTAATGCTTATGGTGCCTGGGGCCAAGTACTGTGGACCTTTTTTTACCACGGGGAAAGTACACTTGTCAGAACTCTGACGGTTTTTATGCAAACCGCCTGAGACAGGACACTTAGAAATACGCGGCGCGTAGAAGTTACCCTGATTCCTGAAATACCGTCAGGTTACTCTGGTGGCATTAGAGATTTCTCCAGTACCGTTGGAGATGTGGAGTAGAACACCCCCTTCCCCCGCCAACACTGACGCATAACTCTGGTGGGACAACCTGCTATGAAGATGGTCCATAAAGCATATGTAGCATATGATAGCACATGATACTATTTATCACATGCTCATTCCAAAGCGCTTCTTCTTGTAGTTGAAAATTGTATTGGCGGAGTCATTGACATCTCGTCAAGTCTTTTCTTCTATCGTTTGATTGCTCTTCAGTGTCAGTGCAGGTTTTCCTTTTAGCCCTACTCTGAATCATGGGGAATGATAATATTTGAATAAATAGGGAAAGGAACCTTTTATATTAGAAAGTGACATATATTTTTAATAAGGAAACCCACAATGCAGATGGTTTCAAATGGATGTGCTATGCTGCACGCACACCATTTATCAAATACTTATTCTAGTATATTTCTTCGTGTATGCAATTACAGCGTGTTGTTTAATTATGTATTTTATTTTTGTGTTTTGAAATTTTGGTGTACGGAGAGAAAGATTCACAAGGGGAGGAGGAGGTGAGTGAATATACTTTTGCAGGATTTTCATTGGCTTCTCGTGAAATCTTTTTTTTCAATGTCTTTTTTTTTGAACGCTACAGCTTGTCCTTCTAACCCTGAATTCTGAATTCTTACTGTGGTAGTATGGGTGTTTCCATTGTAGGCAAGGCACATGTGGTCGGCAACATGTGTTATATAGAATTTGGATAGAAAAATGATGGCATTACGGAAATATATAGCGGTAAAAAATGGCTCGTCAGCTCGTTTGTCCTGAATAATCAAATCAACTAAAGGTTGTAATTTTGAGGGGGATAATTTCTCTTTTCGATGTTATAGATAAAATTTTGGGAATCAATCATTATGTGGTTAAAGCAATCATTAAACTTCTATCAAATGATTCATGAATTTTCCAGTTGTTGAACACGCTGCTTTATTGCAACCATCCTAAAAAATTAAACTAACTAATTTCACCGGCGTACACCCTGTTACTTCTACTTTAATTGTTTCATACATTCTTCAAAATCCTTCTTTGTGAATGCCTCAAAGTTAAAAATATTATCTACTTTTACATAGAATTATTTAGTAACCTCAGGAACATCCCTAATGCTCATTACCTTGTACATTTAATAATAATATCTGTAGTAACCCAGACAAGAGGAATGTTTGGCTAAACCATGTCTTAAATGATTTGATTAACCCCTGCATCATCTTGCAAATTGTTCTGAAAAGTTAATAACCCGAGTAATTTTGTAAATATTTTAATATTCTTCCTCTTGAAATATTTGAAGGTTCTTAAACACTAAAATAAAGATTCTGAACCTCTATCAGCTGTAAGAGCCTTGAAGGGATATAGGATTGTTCAACAAACTACTATTATGCCATTGATTATTATATACAAGGAAAAGGTTGAATCCGGAATATTACTTTGTGGAACCCCAGCCTTCAATCATAAATGATAAGTGATCACGTAATCCGTATGTTTGGTGCTTCTTTAGTAGGGTTCCATGAAACCTCTCAAGGTTTCAAGACTTGAAACCTTGAAAAACCATTAGCCGTGTTTCACACCCCTGTCAACCCACTCCTTATGCTGATGCATAAGCCAGTCTAACCCATACTGTTCCCACCAGAATTCACTGTGTTGATCACCCAAAATCTCGTATCATGTCAGTTCCTATTAAGTGGTTGTATTATAAATGCTTCGTGCACTCTCTGAGCGCAGGAGAGAAGAGTTAAAGGTTATATATATATATATATATATATATATATATATATATATATATATATATATATATATATATATATATATATATATATATATATATATATATATATATATATAATGAAAAGAGAAATCACCAATCCAACAGCACAAACACATAAAAAAAACGACAGGAGGAGAAGACTGTTTCCCTACATTAGTGATTAATATAGATCAGCACTTGAATGGGGCCTTAACCCTACTCATCCATACAATCACATAGGTCAAACAGCATAGCCATACACAATCAACCATAAAGAATAATCCATGGACAGGCAGTCATGTCGTCAGTAAGTATAAGTCGTCATTAACCAAACATAAAAAAAGACAAATAATTCAGAGGCAACAACCCAACACAAGGGCTCATCAGGAGAATACACACTTGCCTATAGGGTTTTGGCACTTTAATATATATATATATATTAAAGCAGAAAGGTGAAACCGTGTACCGGGAGAAAAAATTACATAAATAATTCATACACAATCAAACAACATAATATCATGATCCCGAAGCAAAAAAACAAACCAAAACAATAAACGATTATTTCCAATATTAAATAAATCAATTTCAATCTATTTCAAAGGTATACCTACCACAAAACCCCACACGCAGCACGGCCTTAAATTGATTGATGGGCAATTCTTTGATACTTGGAACACGCTTATTCCATAGCTTAGCCCCTCTATAAATAATTGAAAAAGCAGTCCTACTTGAAACTAGGCGAGGAACCTCAATATCTCCACTTGTTCGAGTTCTGTGATCATGAATATTAGATCTATCCCGAAAAATTCCTGTAAAACATTCTGGAACGCACCCATAATGGTACTTATACATAAAAACCAGTGTATAAAAATCACGCAATCCGGCTTACTGTACATTGTATATATTTATCTTACTGTACATATATATTTATCTTACTGTACATATATTTATCTTACTGTACATTGACCTGACCGAATCCCGGTTCCCTATTCCACAAACTGGTCTAATGGCATTATTCTGCAGTACGCGGATTGGGCGAAGTATTGAGGGGAATGTCCCAAGCCATACAGACGAGCAATACAAAATATACGGATGAATCAGAGAAAAATATAATAACCGTATAACATTTGAAGGAAGTAAATATTTAAATTTACGGACAACCCCTAAATTCCGCGATGATATTCTACTTATAGCTTTTACATGGCACTTAAATGATAACATTTCGTCAATAATAATCCCAAGGTACTTAACGGATTTTGACCGCTTAACGATTCCCTTCGGTGTAGCTATTTCCGTAATCCAAGGATAATAATTTGGGGACCGTGAAAAGATAACAAAATTTGACTTATTTATATTTAGGTCAAGCCGGTTTATCTTCAACCAAAGACATGTCCTATATATATATATATATATATATATATATATATATATATATATATATATATATATATATATATATATATATATATATATATATATATATATATATATATATATATATATATATATATATATATATATATATATATATATATATATATATATATATATATATGTATATATATATATATATATATATATATATATATATATATATATATATATATATATATATATATATATGTATATATATATATATATATATATATATATATATATATATATATATATATGTATATTGGATTAATATACCAGGTTGAAGGACAGAGGTAACATACCTAGTTATTTTGAAATGCCATCATAGTTAAGTACATAGTATGTTGAATATATTTTTAGAAATAATTTGGAATATAATTCTTGGATGAGATTGTGATGAAATTGTCTGAAATATCTGTATTTGCTAAGATCAATAATATCTTTTTCGAGAAAATGTTTTTATGTCAAAGTTTTTTAGAAAGTGTTTTTTATCTGTTTTATGTCAAATCCACAAAGAAAAAAATGTCAAAAGCTATTTAATTAAATATTTATTTATTTTATTAAAATATTTATCTAAGCTAATTTAGAGTTTGAGAAAAACTCATTTTATGGAGAAAAGGCCAAAGGAATAAATGGAGGGGCCAAAGGAATAAATTTAAACAGCTTAATTCGGAGCAAATTTGTTTGCTAGTATGTTTGAATCTGTTAGCTTACCGCCAATGAATTTAACAAATTCAGCAAGGAGTTGTCGCTTGGCAAACACAATTTGGAGATGGAAGGGTGAACAGAAACATTGGACATATTTTTCAAGTTTAAGGTAACATAATGCTGAAAAGGAAAAAATGATGTATTTGGGAGGAAGGGAAAGAAAATCGGAGTATTGTAAAATCTCTATATAGTATTGACTACTCTTTTTCTTATGTTTTTCTATAACTTACAATTTCCAATCATTTGGGCCCTCTTCTAAGTTTCTTATAATCTTTTTCTTAGGTTTTTTTATGTAATTTGTTCACTTGATTTTTAATGTTGACCTTTTTTTATTGAATTTCTTTGTTGTATTCCTTTTTATTAAATTTGAAGCTTCATGTTGATATGATACCTCAGTAAAGCAGTTAAATATGTGCTTTTTCTCTTTTCCACCTTTTTTCTTCTTTTTTATATTGTTCTCTGATATTTCTAAAACTCCATTCAGAGGGCTCGGATTTCTAAGTACCTACCTCTAACGTGCCTAAATACCGCAATGCAAAGAACCTCTGAGGCACCAATGGTCTATAATGAAATAATTTACAAAAGAAAGAAAAAATTTGAGGCTATTTGGAGCGTGACTCCCAAAAACAAGGATCTTAAATTAACTGTAACGCAGTCAAAATTTAAAACTTGTTTTGAATACTCGAATAGTTTAACCTTTATAGAACTAATTGAATCGAATTTGAGCCTTTAAACAGTATTTTCAAGTTTTAGGTTTGGGAATGATAACACTTACGAGCATTATTCCCATCTTCGTATATTATTCTCTTCTACTTCTTCGATAGTATTAATTGAATTGACTTTCAATCCTTAAACAATATTTTTACTTTTTAGGCTTGAGTGTGATAACCCTTATGAGCATTATTCTCTTCTTCCGTATATTAAGCTCTGACTTTGGTCGAAGACGGAAGAAAACGGTAGTACCATCTTGTGGATCAATTGAAGATGAAAAGAAGACAAAAGTATTATAATAACAAAAAGAAAATCAAACCATAATTTCGACTAAGGGGCTCGTTCATGACATTGAGAGATTACTTATTTAGATTGATCATAGGATTACATGGAATTCGGGTATTTTCCTGTATTAACAGTATTGTCTGAGAAATTGTGTGAATGGCTATGAAGTGTGGAGGGATGTGGTAGTGGACTAAATATGTTCTTAGATTTGCCAAAAAGGGCCTCTTCTGAAAAATCTTGCGCGATTTTTTTTTGAAATGATACGCACAGAACCCCAAAAAATATGGCCCAAATTTGCTTTGATACAAATGATCCCCCTACCCCTTAAAGAAGACTAAGCCTGTGCCGGCTATGATGCTAATGATAAATAATCTCTCAATGGTAGAAACACTGTATATTTACGGTCAACATCAACTCCTTACTTTCTTATGAACCAGTTTTTGTTTAGTCGTCCTGTATGTAGCCAGTGGCATAATCAAAACATTATTTGGTGAAATATGAAATATTGTTACTTCTATTTGGATATTGTCGCACCAATTGGGACAATTTCTGTTTGTACAAACAGAAATTCTGTTTGTACGGTTTTACAAATGATTTTTAAATATTCATACCTAATATTTGTACCTTGGATCACTTAGTACACCGCAAGCAAAACTGAAATAGATGAATATTTCAACCCTTGCGAGCCGTTCAGTGTTTATCTAATTGTGTGATTGATGCATCACTGCAGCACTGACCAAATGTTGTTTACTGACTAGGTTTTATTTTATATAATTGATATTTTGTCTTCACACAACAAAGCCTTATCAAATAGTCCAAGGGACCCCCCCCCCACGTTGAAAATCAGAATATAGTAGTAAACAGAGGTTTGTTGTATTTTCCAACGTTGATTTTCGCTCAGGATTGGGCGGGGGGGGGTATAAAATGTGAAGAAGTTATTTTAGAAACATGTTTCTTTTTCTTCAAGTCTAAGGTTCACTGGACCAATTTAAGGGACCCCCTGCCCGCACAATTTTTACGTGGATTTTAGTACAATCTTGTTCTTTAATGTGGCAAATTTTGGAGAACCGTTTGCTCCCTTCTCCCCATCCTCACCATGGTCTATTGCAAACGAGTTTTTCATCAATTCCCCCGTGAAGGGGGATTTTACCTCCCCCCTCCCCTCGTATAACACGTGTTGTGTTCGGATGCTAGTGTGCTATTTTTTGTTTTATAAACATGGTAATTGCGGTAATTTAAAAACGTTATGCAACATTTTTACTAAAGACTAGATTCACATCCCTCAAACAATACAAGTGCTTACGCTTGGTTCTATCTGTTTAATCTTCATTTGCTCCTACGATTTTCTAAAATATTGTAATTCTTCAAAACGTTTTATATCCTGTTATAAAACTCGCAGAAGACGTTGGAAATTAGAGATTTTGGTACTGGAGTGATTTTTGCCGCATTTTGTATGCCTGAAAATTCATGCATACTACCAACTTTTAAAGCAACTGGAATTTTTTTCGGATTTTTTCTACTATCCTGTGAAATCTTGTTGTGAAACATACTGTGTTTAATTACCACTGTCCGTTTTTTGTTCTGTTGCTTTTTCTAGTAGTTAGGCCAATATTGCAAATAGCTTTGTTATTATTTGGTTACTATGATGTTTTTGCTTGTGTTTGCCATGAAGTGTTCTATTGTTTCGCTTTTGTCTGTGCTTAATCCTCGCGCCTCTTTAAAAGCCTCGAAACTCTTTAAAGCCTCATTTACAAAGATATTTAGCAAATCCTCAGATTTTAACCAACGTTCTACCCATTTATAATAAGGTTAAGCTTATTTATTGGGATTTAGGCTCAATCCTTTTAAACGTTTCAGTTTGGTTATTGGGTACGGGATAACAGGTGGGCAATTAACAACCAGCTCTCTGACTCGCTGCCCTATGCTAAATTTCAAGGGAATGGCTGTAGCTAGCCCCGGAATTTTGCTTAATTTTTTTAAGAATGGATTTGGTTTTAGCTAATATCCCGACGTTAGGTAAACTACATATTCCGTAAAACAAAGTATTCTGAATCATAATATTTAAGCAAACTATTTCTGAAACTATTAATCCATTCTTGTTCGAAATTTTGCTTCGGTTCAGTTTCGTCTTAATCGTAAAATCTGGTTATCGTTAAAATAAAAGAGTACGCAAGGATTTGTAGTGTCAAAAAAAAGACGTACCATCTAGCACCTCCCCCAAGGAAAAATTGTAAAATTAAAAGATCTTCAGCTCTTGAAAAAATAATAAGACATTAAAAACTGTAAAGTAAAAACAATATTAAAAAAACTATTTTCACAACACAAGACAAATAACAGGACATGAAAGTCAAACCAATTCTGTTTCAAGAAGTTCTTGAACGGTCTCATCGAATTTTTTTTTTGTTGAATAGAATAGTCAGCGTTACTGCTAATTAGTTAGTGGTAATTACTGTTACCACTAATTAGTTTCATTAGGGGTAAGAGGCACTGAAGCTAATTCGTTTTAGTACAGCGAGATTGAATGATTCCCATCTTCTGTTTATCTACGGCTCGTGTCACACCAGGCCTTTACTAAATTCCTATAAACTTATCTAAAATAGAAATAAAACAAAAATTTGACTTTTTCCACCGGGTGAAGTAAAATTGGCTACTGAAGCGAAATTTGTCCCCTGAAGGAATATTCATTAAAGAATTACCATTAAACTAACAACCAGATGAAAATATAGATAGTGGAAAGTAATTTCATAGCCGCCTGAGGATATTTAGAAGGGCTATTTCTATTTTTTTTTTTAATTGAATATATTTTTGCAATTGATCTTCACGAAAAACAATTGTTCTGATCCTGGAAAAAAACAATTAATTCTAGTTCTTGGAAATAGTCGATTATTCTGCTTCTATCAGGATGTCTAAATATAACTGTGCCTTTGTTTAAGCCTTACTTTGCTTAATCGCCCACAATTTTGCATTAAATGTATATAGACATTATAATTCAATTTAGGAATAGTCTATGTTCGGGGTGGTGTGCTCTTTGTTATAGATAGACTGGTCGATTAGCTTTAATAGAGTGCCATAATTTTTTTGAATTTTTTTTAACAGATTTCTGTTTTATCATACTATAGTGAGATAAGAGATATAAAAAACAAACTGAAATAATCCCACAAGACCATTGCTAAAGTAAGTTCATAGATGTCTGGGTTTATCCCTCACCATCCAGATTTACTTCCCTCCTGTTCTATCCCCCCTCCCCCCAAAAATACAAACTCCTTTCTTCTATTATTTGTAAAAGATATTTTCTCCATAGTTGAAGCCTCCTTTCGAATAGATGGATAGGTCTCCTCCAAATGCTGTACTAATATGGTTCACTGTACAGAACTTATTATATGGTTTGCTGGCATCATCTTGTCAATTAATAAAAAATAAAGACATTATTTGGATGTAGTCCCAAATTGTCCCAAACTTTTAAATTTAATGATTTTAGCTGTAATAATCTCTTATGAAAGCGATGCAAATGCTCAGAAATATATATATATATATATATATATATATATATATATATATATATATATATATATATATATATATATATATATATATATATATATATATATATATATATATATATATATATATATATATATATATATATATATATATATATATATATATATATATATAATAAACATATCAAGGATTTTCGTTTGTATAGGAAAAATTGCTGCTCTTTGAGCTTTGATGCACAAAATGCAAATAAAGAACAATTATGCAAATGAAATAGGTTTCAATTATTGTTTTGAGCGCCACTCAAAATTGTAGTTTTACATTAAACGTCAAAATTCTAAGTCAGATGCAATAAGCTTATTAAACACGAATCATTAAATAAAATGGCTGTCGTAGTTACGGCTTGTGCAGCGACTGATTTGCGCTACTTTTTACTAGACACCAAGTATGATTTATCACCTAACTAGTAATAAAAAGGAACGAACAAATTAATGAAATGATTAGTTCTGCAGTACACTAGTTCAAGTTTGTTATTATGATGAGTGTTTGGGAAGGCTGCAGCGTTTAGGAGTAGTAGGGTCTATTACTCAAAAATACTGAGTGTCGGAACTTACACATTTGATGGTACCTGTGTTCTTTAAGGGTTGAGATTGGTAGATGTGTGAGGGCAGATCCGTAAGTGACATATCCTTTTTCTAGATTGTGATACACCGAATTAAAAAGTTCATGAGTTTGTTTTTTTAAGATTTTAAATCCTTTGTTCAAAACCCACTATAAGTCGCTTGATTTTGTTTCTTTTCCTTGATGATTTTAAAGAGTTAGCACTGGCTTGTTGATCCCATTTTTGGTTCTTGTTTTTTTTTTTTTTTTGCTTGCGAAGTGATGCCTTTTTTTTTTAAATCTTGCGTTGATGAACTCTTAATATCAACGTTCAATGTAACACAATAACAATGCATTAGCCCCACCTTCCTCCTCGCATATTTGTCAACACTGTTGCCGCGCGTATAGAAGTTGAGAGCAGTAAACTTATCCTAGTAGAATATATGTTACTTAATAACCCCAGGTAGTTTTTGTGTCGCAAGATAATTCAACAGTACAATAAGAGCCAAGCTTAAAAAAAAAATCCAATTCCCAATATTTCTAACAATTAACCAACAATAATATTACCTTTTCAGATGGCCTGGGGACAAGAACTACATAAAGCGTTATTACTATGAAGTTTAATACCTATTAGGAAATAATCCCAAATTATATAGTCCCTTTCAACATGCGAAGAAATATAGACAAGATGCTTTATTAACCAAAATAGCAAATGTTGGCACACTCACGTCGTATTGACGGTCAAATCAATAATGTTGTTACTATAACTCTCACAGGCAAATCTGAAGTAGATGAAGTTATTTTCGTCAAGCTAAAGAAGATTAGTCCAAGGTTTAACTGTAAAATAAATATTTTTTGAATTGGAGAAATTTGTTTAATACAATCCGGTAGGTTTTTTCAGTCAACCCATTCAACGCAAAAGATTTATAGGAACTTTCCGGGAATGTGTCGAGAGGGAGGCTTTGAATAGATTGGGATGGAGGAGGAGTGTGCACAACTGTATTGGCCTCAGGCGGCTCGGTGCTGCGATGAGTTGTTAGTCGTAGTAAGCAACGCAGCTTTAACGGACTCGTGCATAACGCCCCTCAAAAAATTTTCCCCAATGTTGTTGGAACAAAAATTGATTACCGTATTGCTTGAGTTAACGGCTATTGGGGCAATTTATTTACAAAATAGTATTTGCAAGATAGGCTGCTCAGTGACCTAAAACTGAAAGGAAGAAAAGGTTTAGATTTATGGTCCATTCAGACGCATGGGAAAACTGATAAGAAAAACCAATCGGTACGAGGGTGAACAATAAAAGTGAACGATAAGTGCAAAATTTTCCTAAAAAGCACAGATAACATGCACTTGTACGCGTTAAGTCTCTCAGCCAAGTTTATTTTTAGCCAAGTATCTTCCTCTTTTGAGTTAGTTTTATACAAAAAATTACTTATGTTGGATAAAAACTGAAGGTTCTGGATAAGAACCATCAAATCTCTAATTTTGGCGTGCTTATCAGTTGACCTGCTTTCCACTTTCAAAAATGCTCATATTCGACAACACATGAAAAACTGATCCGTACTACAGGGAAACTAGAAAAAATTCTAGCCCCAAAGTCGATCGATTTTCCCATACTACTGATCAGTTTTTGTGCGTTTCCCCATGCCTCCGGACGGTCTATTAATCTATACACTTTAGAAAGAAAAGTTTATTCTCAGTTATTTTGCAGTAAAATCAGATATTTTCATAAAAAATAGGTACACACAAGTAAGTTGGCTCATTGTTTGCCCCTCAGTGCTAGATAGGGATTTGTATCGTATCCATTAATGTGTCAGGTGGCAGATTCTCTACCTCAAAAATAATTATTCTGACTACAAAATGAATAGGATGACAAACTTAACCTTTTGATTGATAAAATAAGTTTTAAATGCACGGTACGACTTTTTTTTTACCACCTTGTATTCCAGGCCATCAATGGTGTAATTCACAATAGTTTAAGGGGGGGGGGGATCAAATTTTTGAAATAAAAAATACGAAAAAGGAAATTTGTGATGAAAATATCCCCAAAGAAATATTTTCTTAAATTTTTGGGAGGCAAATCTAGTGGAGGAGCGTGCCCCCTCCCAGCTGACATTACTTCCGGCCATAGAGACTTGTGGGGGATATATGATATTTCATTGGGTTTTGATTTTTAAATTTATTATTGGATTAGTCAATCTGTTTATTTACTCAATATGTGCAAGCTGTTTCGTAATGCTAAGTTGATCCTCCCATTTATGGGGCAAAATCACTATATTCTCTGGGTTTAGATAGTACAACCAAGGTGTCATTTTAAATGGATTAATAGTCTATCTGTTTCCATAAAACAAATGGCTTGCTTTAGAATAAAAGCCATTGATTCATTCTATCGTTTTGCATTTTCAAAGTAATTTCACCTAAACTTATCTGTAGCTAAAAAAAAAAAAAAAATAAAAAAATTTCTGGGAGGCGTTAGTGTGACTATTATTCAGGTTGGTTCCTCCTCGCCATTCCCGTTTTAATGTACACGAATTTTGCTGTCAGGCTGCTTTTTAAGTTCTGTGGGGATTTCTATCTTCTTTGAAAAGGTGGAGATATTATAATATAATAAATCAGCATGTCTGTGTTGTCAGCCGTTTTTAAAGCAGTTGATTTTATTTTGTTAATATCTGTATTCTATTTTTATATCTTTTGTCACAAAATTTATCTAATAAGAAACATAAAACCGATATTTGTAAAATTAACAGTGTGCTTTTTATCGAAAATATGTATTTTGAAATAAATTTTGTAAAACTTTTTTCTAACGCGTCATTTGTTTGTATGTTTAGGCACGTGGCTGCCCACAACTTCTATTTTTGACCATGGGTCTCGCCACACAGTGTCTCGGGAACTCCCTTTTCAGAGTACTTTAATAAATAAAGACATGGCCATCTGTGTGTTATTTTTTTCCGACGACCTCGTATACGCGGTCCTAGAAACTTAGGAGATGGCCCAAAAGATTGAAAATGTAAGTTATAGTTTTACAAAACTATATGGGCTTTTCACAAAAAAATAAAATAATCTTCTGAAGTTTTTCATTTGCTTTAAACGTACGAAATGATATAACACAAACGGAATTTGAAAAATTTTAAAGTAAGGACACAAAAATGTTCTGACGAAAAACCACAGAAGTGAAATTAGGAAAAAACAAGGAGCCTGAGAATGAAGAAACACAGGAGGGAAGGAGCATATGAGGGAAAACATTTACAAACAACCAATGTACTCTTCTAATTCGGCTTTTGACTGAAACAAGTTACGATCAAGGGTCCAGATCTAGAATATAAAATTAGGCGTCAAATTCAACTAATCAGACAGCTTTTATCGGTTGTGCGATAATTCATGTCAAGCTATTGGCTACTTTCATGCCTAGGCAAGTGTTTAAAATGCATCAAGTGGTTAACACTTTATAAAAGCTTCAAGCGATAAAAAATATAGCTATAAATTACGACATTATAGTTTATAAGAACGTTAACCAAAAACCTGATAAAACATCAGCCTTTGTTAAAAAACAAAGGTTCGGCGTTATGTTTTTCATAATGCCAAAAGACAAGCCAAGGTAAAAGTTAAAGATAAAAAAAAATAATTTCACTAAGGCGCTAATTCTAATTTAAGGCTATTTAAAATATTTAAGGGTTTGATTGATGAAAACAAAGCACACATAAAAGTGATTAGAAAACTAGCGAAAGTGAGAATCGCAACAGTTAAAGAAAAAGGCATGGAACAAAAGACAGCGAGAATTACATTGAATTGTAAACGAAATTTTGAACAGTGATCTGCGGTTGGAAACTGGAAAAGACGTATTTGTTACCTATAACGCATTAAGAAATTAAATGAGATAATGTATGAATTCAAACTGCTAAAGCAAGAAGCGTGGAAAAAACTTTCTGAGGCAAAGATGAACAAAATTAGACACTGAAATCTACGCTTGGAAAACAAGGAACAGCGATGACTTGCCACAAAGACGATCTAAATCTAAGAAATCGACTATTTCAAAAAAAGAATCCGTATTTTTCACAGGGTGGTCGTATCGAACCTGTGGTGACGTCATGACATCAAGAAAAGGCTCAAATTATCTGTGGTTAGAAGATAAGGGACAATCAGAATCAATACAAAGAAGCGTGTCGAGTACCGGGGCCTGGCGGTTCCGCCGCCGGGCACCTGGTACTTATATCTATAAAAGTGAGCAATAATTGTGTATGTTTTTATTTTTTCTCGAAAATGGCTCGATATTTTTTTCGGGAAAACTGGTATCCTGGAATATTCTGGCCAAAAAACAATCCAGATGTGTCAGAAGATGGAGAAATTCATTAACAGCCTTAATTTTGAAATATTTATGTGAGTGACATAGTTTTTGTATTCATCAGCATTACAATGACGTTGTCACACTTATGTGGAAAAATTGAAGATTTTCATGCACGGAAAAGTTTACATAAATTTGCTTAACGAGGAAAAAAAAAACTGGTAATTACAAAAATATTTGCATAGATTTTGACAAGGGATTACAACAATTTAAAACCTTGAAAAAGAAAATCAAAAGTTGGAAACTTAGCAGAAATCATGTTAGAAATCAGACTTGATTCAGTAATCAAATATCTTCGAAAAATCCAGTATGAAAAGACATTAATTACATAAAGAGCAAAAAACTGGTAATTGCAATTAACCCACTGAAAGCTTGCAACTCTTAGATATCTAAACAACAAAACAACAAGAAACTTGTAGAAAAAAACTGAGGATACAAAAACAAAGAGTTTTAAATAGCAAAACAAACTGAATATTGATTCAACATATCACAATAATGGATTATTGATCACTGATTAGGTCATTAAGTGACCTGATTTTTAAGATGGCAGAACTATTTTCTGGTTTAGCTAAAATGTGCCCGCCATGAGTCCACACATTCTTAACACCAAATTTATCACGTGCCACATTTAACAGTTCTTTGCGCTTTGGTGGAACTCAAGATATATATTTTGGATCTGGCCAGTTTCTTCTTATTCACAAACAGGCGCGCACACACAATCAGAGGAATGGAAGGGAATTGCAACTTCTGGGGAGGGTGTAAAGAGGTAGAATTAAATAAAAATTTTCAGTATGACGTTCCAGCAACCCGCTAGCAGAGGAGAAAAAAAAAGAAAAAAATACGACATCAGTGTTGCCTATACAAAAAAGTGATTTTCTTTGCTTGCAAGTCACTGGGCTGTGAGATTTTTATTTAGGATTTTTGGCCATGGTAATTCCAATGTTCTACGTTTTGTTTCGCTCTGGCATTATCTTTTAGGGGGTTTCAGGCTATTTTTCGAAATGTCCAAAAATTTGTTTGCAGAATAGCATTTTACAATTAAGACTAATCGAGATAATAGTTACCGTTCCTGAATCAGCTAGAAATAGCGAATTTTTCTTACTTGCCTTTTTTAAAACACGTTTTTAATTTTCAGTTATTACGGGCCGTGGTTCGTCCTTTACTAGGTTGCAGCTACCGCTGTGTTTTTTTAAGTACCAAACATAATGTTTAAAATAAAATAAAAATCTAGACGAAAAATGTATCTTCACGTACAAGATGATTAATGTCATATTTGTAGGTTACAAACATAAATGCCGTTATAGAAAACCTATATGATGACGTTAGTTTCATCTTTAGACAAGAGATAATAAATCACACGTATCTTTTGAAACTTGCTTTTGTGTGGTATGGTGTAATATTTGAATGATTTTTTTTGCCTGACTCTCTTTGGTTTGGTCTTTACTAGATTTCAACGAAGAACAAGCCGTAGTGTTTTTCTATGAGTGATATATAACGAAAAAAGTGACGCTATAATGCTTTAAAATATAGAGCCCGCTTTGCTCTCTACTTATAGGCAAAGTTCTGTATTCTGATTCACTCGCGGCAGTCATGTTATTATCATGCTAATCAATATTACTGAAACAGATTATATGTCTTATCTTTATTCTGAAATTATGTTTGTTCAGGATATCTTAAAGAATCATAATATAACATGATATAATAAAGATAATATAACTCACGTACCCTTTGAGCAGAAGCTTTTCTGGGATATGATGTCTTATTTGTGTGACTCGGCTGCTTGATTTCCTAGGGATCGTTCTTTACAAAATCCATTTGTGCTATATATATATATATTACTTAAAAAAGGCACTAGATGAAGTAATTTCTTTTAAAATAGCCCTTAAACATCGCCCTATGATGTGGCAGTGCCCTAGGTGAAAGGACTCTTCTCCAAATATCAATGATTCATAATACTGTAACACATACAAGGGTAACTTTTTCTATATTCTAGCATTAAAGTTAATATAATTTCTTAATAAATTGTAGGAGGTGAGAAATGAACTGGAATAACACTTTCTTAATAAAACAGGATTTGGATTAATTATATTTCCTAAGTGTCCTAATTATGTTTCCTAATTAGAAAACAGTGCAGCCAGGAAAAAGCCAACAACTGAAGTAATTAGAATTACATCTAATAGAGCGTAATCGTGAAAAAAAATTACGTTTGTTCTATGAGAGGTTAAAAGGGTACTTAAAAAGGGCACTAAATATGGGGATTTTTTAAAATAAATCCTCTTCCAAGGTTTTACAATTAGTTGGGATACGGTTACCCCTGGAAAAAAAAGAGGAGACATATCGCTTCCAAAATCAATTTTTCGTACTGTTTAAAATGGGAGACTGTAATTCTTTTATATGTTTATGTATTTTATTTTATTTTTAGATTTGCTGAAACGTCACTTACCATTCCTCAATCACCTTCAAATAATAATTCTTCCTCACTTGACAGCTTTTTTTTCAAAATACCTTTTCAAACTTTCTGTTACAATGGGCCATGAATTGCTCTTTGCTAGGCAGTAGCCACAGCTCCAACCATGATGCAGATGAACTATTTTGATAACATTGATAGTTATGGTTTCAATTACCACCAATCTCAATTACCTTGCTACTTAACCCTGAGGTATGCATGTTGAATAATTCTTATTCGACTTTATTTTAATTGGTGCAATAGCATCTTCTAATTAAAACAACACAGTCTTTCTTATTGATCAGTTTTCCTCAAATATACACAGTTTTTTGAAAATAAAGCTTTTAATTGGTGAAGTTTTAAATTTTGTTAATGGAGATTTGATGCACAGAACATTTCACCAGATTTCACCAAAACACGACAACAAAATACACTAGTGAAAATATTTATACAAAGCTTTAAGGCTTAATGTTAAACAACTTTTCTGTTATAAATTTTTAGCAAAATGTCCCGTATGTATAATTAAACCCAACTTTTGGGCTAATCTTGGGACATATATCATACTCAGTATTTCACCAGAATGAATCCACATATGGTAGTATGGTTGTTACAAGACAAAAAACTTATTAAAGACATTGCATAATATACCACCTTTTCACTTCTATGACTTGGCATTAGGCTTTACATTCCCTTTGGAAACTCTCACCAAATGACAACATAGCCATTTTATTGAACTAATTAATTTCATATCCATCTATTCGTCAGCCCAGAAAAATAGTATCACATAGACTTTTCCTTAAAGAATGATCCGAACTTGATAAAAAAAACTTGATAAAACAACTTGCACAAGGATCATATCCTTAAGCTACAATCTCTGTTTTAGGCCAAAATTAGGCAAAAATCACTGCTAAAATGCCTGACAATTACATTTTGGCCTCTGTTTTTTACACCATGGATCCTTCTACACATGGGCTCGAAACCTCGAATTTATCGTTTTAGGCCACGAATAATCAATAGGCTATTTAGGGTGCTATTTTGCCCCTCTTTGGACAAAAATGATATTTGGCGGCATAAAAGAGCAGAAAATACCATTTTGCTGTAGCGGCATCTCTTATTTCTTTTGCCCAGTGAGATACTAAAGATGTTGTCTTATTGGAAGAATCAAAACCATAGGGTACCAGAAACACCTTGTACAGGGAACATAACCTTGAGCTACAATGTCTATTTTAGGCTAAAATTAGGCAAAAATCCCAGCTAAAATATCTAAAAATTATTTTTTGCCTCTATCTTTGACACCATGGATCCTTTTACGCATAGGTTCGAAACCTAAAGTTTATGGCCTTAGTCCATAGGTTATCTGAGAATTTCTATTTGCTTCCATTTTCACCCTGTTTGGACCAAGAATGGCCAAAGTTTTTGACACCATGGATCCTTCTATGCATGGTTAAGCCTGATCTTTGGGCGAACTTCTTTCCGCAAATTTCACACTCAAAAGGTTTCTCACCAGAATGAAGTCTCAAATGATTAGTTAAGTGGTCACGGCGGTAAAAGACTTTTATACAAACTTGACACTGTAAGGCCAGCTCCTTAGTATGAGTTACCCTGTGTTTATTTAGATCTGATTTACAAACAAAACTTTTCATACACACTTGACATATGTTTGATTTCTCGCCATTGTGTCTTTTTAAATGAACTTTTAATTTACCTTTTATAGAAAATTTTTTTTTGCAAATCTCACACTCGTGTGATTTTTCCCCTGTGTGAGTTTTCAAATGATCAGTCAGATGAACTTTACAACGAAATCTTTTTCCACATATAGCACACTCGTGCGCCCGTTCGTTGCTATGAATTCGATTGTGTGGTCTTAGATATGACATTTTTGAAAAGCTCCTCTTGCAAATTTTGCATTCGTATGGTTTTTCACCACTATGTAATCTCATGTGAATAGATGCTTCCGTTTTTGTTATAAAGAATTTTTGGCATAATTCACACTGGTAGGCTCTATCACCAGTGTGTATTTTCAAATGATAAATCAGGTTAGATTTTGTTCGAAACATCTTTCCGCATACTTCACAAAGAAATGACTCTTTGTTAATATGCTTTTTTAACTGCTTAGCTAATACCCAGCTTTGATGCTTTTCACAACTGGGCATTTCCTCGTAAAGATGTAAATTTGATCTTCCTGTATGGCAGTTGTGTGGGTGCTGTTTATCAAGAGGATTTTTCAAATAAGGAGGACACTTGTACCCAGTTGTTCCAGAGGTGCTTGCCTCCAAAGTGGGTGTTTGTATAAAATTTTCTTGCGATCTTGGCACATTTTCCGTTTTACTTGGTTCTTTCTCTTGAACAATGGCCACGCTTTCATTTGTCAGCATCTCCATTTTAACTTCATCATAAAAATTTACTGTGCCAACACCAAATGGGTCAATTTCTTCTTTCAAATCAATATTCTCACAGTCAGCTGTACACCCCATTTCACTTTCTTTGGCAAATTTATTACTTTATAACAATGACTCAATTCGTGCGCCTAGAAGAAGAGAAGAAATTTAGACTTCGTCTTTCCATGGCACAATTACTGAATTTCATTTATAAACCTTGAATTTAAAATTAAACGAAGGTGTATTTCAGATTTGAA
This sequence comes from Artemia franciscana, assembly GCF_032884065.1. Taxonomy (NCBI): domain Eukaryota; kingdom Metazoa; phylum Arthropoda; class Branchiopoda; order Anostraca; family Artemiidae; genus Artemia; species Artemia franciscana. The sequence goes on from NC_088866.1 coordinate 16,999,033, forward strand.
AACACTCTTGATACCCCTAAACATGAGATTCTTCTTACAACACTTTAACATACAACGATTAGATCAAATCTATTTTACTGATTTAGGTCTCATCTAAATATTAGTTGTAAGTTCCTCAGTTAATTTCCACATCATTTAGTTTGCTAAAATGTCGCTAGAATCCAATAAAGAAATAATTTAAAACAGCTTGTTTTTCCTTAAAGAGTATAAATTTGAAATGTTTCCTGAATCATAAATGGACCAGTTAAAAAAGTAACTCAACACTATTATAAGTAGACCCCAAGGCCGCGCCGCAATAAAGTTCAGCGTCGGCGACGACGCTGAACATAAATTGTGAAATAACTGTGATATTGAAATAAATTGTTGAAATAATTGAAATAAATTGTGATATTGTGAAATAAAAAGTTCACAATAAGTCGGCGACGGTGCGCCGCCTAAAAATCATCGGCGGTGCGTCATAAATTGATCGGCGTTTGTTCTATGTTTAGAATTTTTGGCTACTTATAGAGTTTTGAAAACTAAATTAGTATCAGTTTTTATCAGAATTTGGTCCACAATTGCTTCTTAGCTTCGTTACCATGACCGAACCTCGGATAGGACGAGATATAAAAAGGACGAGATATCAATCCTTACTTCTCACAAGTGTTTCTTTTAACCCAAATGATTGACAGCGAGACCTTACACTGCCTGAAATTTCAACAAAATGGGTAATTAAAAATTTAATCTAAATTAAGCTCTAAAACATGAAACAAACAAATTTACTTGCACCATAAATCCATACTAATTTATGAAACATCAATGGAATAGAATGTTTATATCTTACTTCATGTCTGGATTTCCTGGTCTTGCAACCTACATTCCACTTCTTTGACTACCCTACCTCTCACCCTTTATGCTACAGAAGCTATTATTTCTTATTACTTCAAAACTAAATCTTCTCACTTAAGAATGATATAATAAAATTTTTAGAATTAAACATTCCAACCAACTCCTTCGATAATGAAAGAGCTTTTTTATTATCCTTCCCAACTCATAAATTAAGGTACTCCAGCTGTGGGTGCGCATGAACATAGTGGCTAAGCGTATCAAACGATCTAAGTTTTACTTTAGCATATAGGATTTAAAATTTGTTGTTTTTTACCTAGGTAATTTTCAGAAAAAGAATCAATATCTTGTAAATAACATATTATTGGACTTTTAATTCTGGCTTTAAATTTCAGAGTTTAATTTAAATTAAGCTTTAAATTTCCTATTTTGTCAACTCTCAGGCAGTTTCAGGAGACAAAATAAAAATTCAGAACATTTAGCTAGAAATAAACTCTATCACTTTCCTTTAAAGCTTTGTCAAACTTGTAGATACCATGTATAAAACAAAGCTTGTTTACATGAGGGGTCAACATACAACTGAGTACAATGAAGCATAGAGCTTAGCAGCAATAATCAATCCTTCTGCACCACTGAAAACCCTTTCTGTTGCGGCACGCGTTGCGGGCAATGATAGAAATTTTCTTGCCAAAGCTACAATCCATGGCAGCTGAGTAGAATATTATTTCCAGAAGGCAACGGTTGGATTGATTACAACAACTAGGAAAGGGTCTTTTAATATCCTGGGATGGTCTGCCATATAAATCTACTTGACGCAAAACCACATCATTATTTTTATCGAGCAGCCTCGTTTGGATTATCGGCAGGGGTTCCGGTTGCACATTTATAATTATAATTAATGAAATTTCACCCTTTTTTCCCTCGCCTACCTAGTCTGGGGTAATACCATTTTGCTAACTATCTGGGCATTTTTGTTCGTAAAACTACCATAATTTGTGAAAAATACCTAGACAGTCAAGCCCTAGACACAAGCAGAGACAGTTGAATTTTTTGTGAGCCCAACTGTCTTGGTTTATAATTGCAAATTTACCTGCATAACAGTCGAGGCAGATAGGATGCCCTTGAAGGCTTTGGATTGGACTCTTGTTCCCCTTTGCAATCTCAGTTAAATTGTTCTTCAAATAGTATTAAATTAACTTTTTTTGAGTCTAGCAAATGTTTAAGTTTAAAAATTGAATCAATTGCCTTGCCTGACACTCATTGTGGAATGGCCCATATTTTGATATTTTGACTTTAGACACTTGTTTGCCTCTGGTTCTAGGATTCATTTCTAATCGTCTCATGTTTCAATTCTAAATTCTTGGTTCAACCTGCCTAAGACCATAGGTAAGCGTCCCTGTTTACCTCTCATTCCAGGCAATCTAATCTATGTCAATTTTAAATTCTTGGGTCAACCTGCCTGAGACTCTTGGCAAGTATTTAAATCCGTTTTTCAGCATAAGTCCAACTTTCCAATATATTTGCCACTCTCCCGACGTACTATCCAATATATTTCCTAACTATAAAATATATTGGACAACCTTCCATTATAATTCCCACTACCAATAATAATGAAAAATTTTCCATTATAATTACAAATCCGAGCGTGATTATCAGTGATGCCTCTGAAAGAACGTTGACTCTAGTTCGGCATTGTGGAGTGACATGAGAGGTGTAGCATAAGTGGGAGATTGTACCGTCAGCAATGAGGGGAGGGGGGAATTAATGCCAGGTTTTTCTTCTCACTCAATTGGACTATCTGTCTTGGCTTTTTCTACAATCAGCCATGACTTGATGCCCACAGCTATTCCATTTTAATTCAATAATCCTCGTTTTTTCCATGTATGGTCTTGAGGTGATTTAGAGTTGCAGTTCTTCTGGGAAAACCCACTAGCCATATTCACACAACTGATTGGGGTAGCTGATCCACTGACAGCACCAGAGATTACAACTACCTTTTCAAGCCGTTCGAGGTCCCTCTGCTCTTCGTACAAAAGAATATCTACTGCACTAAAATGCAAATTCTAGTGGAGGGACCTGAAGTGTTGACTCGACAAATTCGGTTCACAGGAGATGTGATAAACTTCCTTATGTCAGCCGCCAGTACTAGAGGCTTAACCATTTTGAACAAGAATTCCCTTCTTGTCAGTGAAGCATCAAGAAGGTTCAGATGCTCATCAATTTCGTATATCCAAACGTGTAGCTGTCACCAAGAGATCATTCCTTGGAAAGCGAAAGTCAAACTTAATTTTCACATTTTTCAAAAGCGAAATACAGCTGCTATCATTATGTTGCTCCTAAAGGTGACCTTTTAGGAGGCCCTGACAGAGCGGAGAAACATTTAGGGTGGGAAAGAATGGTTTCCCAATTTTACACCAAACACTTGCCAGAAGACCTTTATTTTGAGTAATATGTTATGCCGGATCAGAATTATCTAGTCAAGTGTATCTTTTCGTTGGCGGAGGGGATTTTCCGTGGAAGAAGTTCTCCATGGGGGAGTTTTCCTCAGGATAGATTTGCCATATGCAATATTCTGGGGGAGCACCTTTCTAATAGGAGGCGGGGGATTTTCAGTCGGAATTGCCTGCAAGAAATTTTTCGGAGATAATTTTCAGCTAGAATGGAAGTATTTTGGGGGAAATTTCCCCGATGGGGGTATTTTATATGGGAAGAACTTTCCATGGAGGGATTTTCTGTGAGGGGAAGGGATTATCTATTGAGGGGGGAATCAGATTCCCAGGCATTATTGATGCTTTTTGTGCCTCTTATTGACATCAAACAGTTCTTAATAACCAATAGTAAGTAAGGAGTGACATGGCTTAATAATTATGCTGATTTCAAACATATAGGCTATGCAAATTTGTTCTGGCTTTTTCAATTTACCGTAAACCAACTAATAACAACCGCTATTTGTCTTACAAATCAAATCACCCGATTCAAGTTAAAAAGGGGGGCAGTTATTTCTTTAGTAGATAGTGTTAAAATTAGCTTCACCAGAATACATGAGTAGTGAATTAATTTTTATTAAGGATATTCTAGTAGGAAATGGATATCCTGGAAATATGATTTCTCAAATAATTGAAAAAAGGAAAAAAGTTACTGGAACCTATATTATTAGAAAAAAATGTATCAAATCAAAAAACTAATTACATAACTTTGCCTTATATCCCAATGTTGTCACAGAAATTAAGGAGAGAATTAAAAAAAAAACATAATATAAAAACAACTTTTAAATCAGGACAAAATATAAGCTCATGGCTAAATAATGGAAAAGATAAAGTTCCAAGAATTATAAAACAGGGGGTATAAAAAATTCCATGCTCTTGTGGTAAATTCTACGTAGGTAGAACACAGCAGAATTTACAAAATAGGGTACAGCAACACAAAAATGCGATAGATTGCTCACTAAGACAGAATAAAAAACCTGAAACATTTGAATCCGGTATAGCGGAACACGTGTATAATTTTCCTCATCACAATATTTTATTTGGTCAGACAAAAATTGTTGATAAGTCTGTAGGACTTTTAAAAAGTTTCAAAGAAATTATAGTAATAAAAAAGATTATCTATGGGGGTATTAGTATCAATAGAGATGAAGAGGATTTTAAAATAAATTCAATTTATAATAGTTTAATTAAAGACCAGTCAAAAACTTCAAAGAGTATTGATTTGCATAATTGGCCCGAAACGAGTAATAACCTTGCGAACGAAAGTCAAAGCAAGGTCAATGCTGCGAGAAGTCAACGGACGGCAGCTAAAATAGCAAATGAAAAAATCAATTCAATTTATAATTCATAACTTTGTTTCATTAGCCTGTAAGATTTTGATTGGATTTGGGGTTGGGTGACCTATTTTTGTTTTATTGCAAGTATTTATAATTTTCATTTTTAATAGACTCCCATTTATACACTGAATGTGACAGAAGAAAGTTTCATTATATACAGTTGCTTTAGTTTTATTCTAAAGTTATTACTGTAAGTACAGGAGTTTTGTTTTATAACGTGAGTTGTTTTTATTTTTTTATTGTTTATTTTCGTGGTGTTTTATTTTTTTTTCGTGGTGTTTTATTTGTCGTGGTATTTTTTTTAATGTCTTAAAAAAGTCTTAAATTGTCAGCTAGTAATTTTATAATTTTTTTCCGTTGAGAAAGGCTCCCGGACGTGGGGCCGAAATATTCGGAGTATTTTTTTTTTTTTATATTCTTTTATTTTTTTTTTAGTTAAAGTGTAGTTTATATATTTCATTTTTTTCACTGCTTTACAGAAATTAAACTAGTTTTTTCTTTACTCAATTTTTTCGTAGATTCAGCGTATTAGAGAACACTACTCTATAGGTTTCAAGCTCCAATCTGTAAAAATGTGGAATTTTGTATTTTATTTCAAGAAGAAAGATCACTGATGCTTTTTTTCCAGGGGTGATTATATTGACCTAGTGGTCCTAGAATATCGAGAGAGGACTGATTCAAATGGAAATTAAAATTTCTATTGCCCTTTCAAGTAACCAAGAGATTAGAGGGTAACTAGGCCCCCTCACACGCCACTTTTTTTCAAAAAATCGCCTGATGAAAATTTTGAGATGAAAAGCCCAATAGCTTTGCTTTTGGAGATAACTTGACCTCTCATAGTCCTTAAGGAAGGATCTTTAAGTTGTAAAATTTGCCTGTTGTTTATGTATAATATTTGTTATTGGGATGGATGCATACATTTTTCAAGTAGAGGACGTGACAATTTTCTGATGGGAGAGTGCTCCTTTGGGAGGGTAGTTTCCAAGGGGTGAAATTTTCAGGTGAAATTTTAAACTGGGAGAATATACCGGAATTTCTATTTTAAATTCTTTTTATGTGTCTTGCTTTCTCTTTGCTGACTCAATTTTACACGTGGAGTTACTAAGGGTAATTATCCGGGTAAAATTTCACCAGGATTGAATTGTCTAGAGGAATTTTCCATGGGGAGGGGATTTTTCTGTGGAATTGGGGTCAGGTATCTACGTATTATTTAAAAAAACGATCAGAAATTAAATAAGAAAAATAAGTTTTTTCAACTGAAAGTAAAGAGCAGCATTAGAGCTTAAAACATACAGAAATTATTAGGTACTTGAGAGGGGGTTGCCCCTTCCTCAACACCACTCTCTTTATTGTAAAGTTTGAATAGTGTCCCAATTCTTTAAGAACGACTCCTAACACACAAAGGTTGTTTAATTAGAACAATAAGGAGCTTTTTTAAAAGTAATAAATTACTTTAGCATGAAGAGCTAGGTGTTGAGAAGGGAGGACCCTGTTCATACAAATAATAGTTAATGACTCCTGAAACACAAGGGTACTGTTGTAAAATTACCGTAGAATAAAAACAACGGTCAGTAAAATTGGTAAAATAATGCAAAATTTAAACATAGAGAACATAGAAGAAATAGGGTAAAATTGCTGTTTTAGAGTTGCCCTGTAGCTAGAACACCAGTTGAACTTTTTTTTGTAGCTTAATTTTTTAGCTTTAAATGAACATTTTTAAAGATTTTCGTAGGCTTAAAAAGGTAATTCCCCTCCTATATTTTGAAACCCAATAGGTAAAAATCTCCTTACCCTAAATGAATTGAATTTTTATTCAAATACTATTTAGTTTAGGGCACATGAATTGGATTAATACCCGTTTTGTTTATTTACAATGCATAAGCTTCAATTTGCCAAGGTCAACGCCCCCCTCTTTATGCTAAAGTTTTCTACTGTTTTAAAAAGAAGAGTTGAGAGAAAGAGTCAAACTTTAGCGTAAAGAGCGAGGCGTTGATGAGGAAGCAGCCCCTTTGATATACGAAGTAATTTCTGTTCGTTTTAAGTTTTAATGTCGCTCATTACTTTCAGTTGAAAAAAACTAGTTTTTTTTTATTTAATCATTTACAACACTACGCAATGACCGTCTAATTAGAAGAATATGCTTTTTTAAAAGTTCTAAAAAACACTTTAGCACAAAGAGCAAGGTATTGAGGAGGGGGCAACTCCCTCATATGCGTAATACTTTCTGTTCGTTTTCAGGTTTAATAATCCTCCTTACTTTTAGTTGGAAAAACTGTTTTTTTTTTAAATTTAGTTTTCTATTGTCTTTAAATAATGCTGGGAAATCCGGCTCCCCTTTCAGAAAAAATTCCCTTCTTCCGTGGAAATATCCTCCAAAATACCCCCCCACACCAAAAATAATCTGTATACTTTCCAATAACGAATACTATGTGTAAGTAATGGGAGAAGTTCATGCCTTGCAGCCCTTCCCTGTAGACAATGAGGGTCAAATCATCCTCCAAGACACAGTTATTGGATCTTTCAACTATGTTGAACCAAATGACCATCTAAAAATTTTGATCAGGCAATTTTGGGGAAAAAGAGGCATGGGAGAGGGGCTAGCTACTCTCCAACATTTTTGGTCATTTAAAAAGGGCACTAAAACTTTTGATTTCCGATCGAATAAGCCATCTCCCAATCCTCTAGGGTCACTGGTTTGATACAATCACCCATGGAAAAACAAGAGCTAAGAGCTCATATGGCATTTGTGACGAGGTCGGAAGAGCCAAGAGCTCATATGGCATGAGCTCTAGCAAAATTCTAATAATCGATAGATTGATTTAAAGGAAAATCAGAGGCTTAATATCGGTCAGGATTTAAAATAAGAGCTCTGAGACACGAGGTCCTTTTAATAAAATTCATTAAGATCCGATCACCCATTCGTACGTTAAGAATACCTCATTTTTTCTAATTTTTCCTCTCCCTTCAGCCCCCCAGATGGTCAAATTCGGGAAAACAAGTCAATTTGTGCACGTTCCTGACATGCCTACCAATTTTTATCGTCCTAGCACGTCCAGAAGCACCGAACACGCCAAAGCACTAGTCCCCCCTAACTCCCCCAAAGAGAGCAGATTCAGTCCAGTTACGTCAATCACGTATCTACGACATTTGCTTATTCTACCCACCAAGTTCCATCCCGATCTCTCCGCTCTAGGCGTTTTCCAAGATTTCCATTTCCCCCCTCCAAATCCCCCCAATGTAACCAGATCTGGTAGGGATTTAAAATAAGAGCTCTGAGTCATGAATTCCTTCTGAATATCAAATTTCATTTAGGTCTGGTCACCCGTTCGTAAGTTAAAAATACCTCAATTATTTCGAATTAGCCCCCCCCCCTACTCCCCCAAAGAAAGCGGATCCTTTCTAGTCAATGACACATCTAGGACTTGTGCTTATTTTTCATACCAAGTTTCATATCGATCCCTTTACTCAAAGCATTTTCAAAGATTTCAGGTTTTCCCCTCCAAGTCCCCCCTATGTCACCGGATCCGGTCAGGATTTAAAACAAAAGCTCTGAGACACCATATCCTTATAAATATAAAATTTCATTAAGATCCAACCACCCGTTCACAAGTTAAAAATACCTCATTTTTCTAATTTTTCTGAACTAGTCGCCCCCCCCCAGTGGGTCAAATCAGGGAATAGACTATTTCTAATTTAATCTGTTCTGGTCCCTGATACGCCTGCCAAGTTGCATCATCCTAGCTTATCTGGAAGTGCCCAAACTAGAAAAACCATGACAGACCGACAGAAATTGTGATCATTATATGTCACTTGGTAAACACCAAGTGCTGTAAAAAAAACAAAAAACATACATTTGTGATCTTTCTTCTGGCAAAAAATGCAAAGTTCCACATTTTGCATATAGCAACTTGAAATCACTATAGTAGTCTCTGATGATGCAATTTTCATTAAGTCCACTTGATGTTTTGCGTTTGTTTCCCCCCTTTTTTAAAAATTTTGCAAATTTTCTCATGCTCATAACTTTTTATGGGCAACATTAAACTCGACAAACTTTATATTTTTTGAACAAGTATCAAAATTTTATTCTTTTGATGCATCTATTGTCATCAAGACTCTGTTCCTTCAAGTGTCAGTTACTATTGAGCAGCTTCGCTCCTTAGTTAAAGTTTGTTGCCGCAAACTGTTTGATAAAGTGGTCCTTTGCCCAACATTTATATAAATTACCTAATTAATTTTCTTTAATCATGAGCATAGCTCCAACACTTTCAATGGGGAGTGCATGAATAAGTCCATATCCAGGGAATCAGGGGCAAGGGATATTTTTTTGGGGAAAGGAGTGTTGGAACATTTATGAAAATGTAAGTCTAATGATTTTTCAAGATGTCTGAAAGCTTATTTGGGGAAATTATTTCATAATGGATGCTTAACAACCAATGGAAAAAGTAAAGGTGGCATGTTTTTCAAACTCGACAAATTTTATACTTTTACACTACTTTTTACGACAAATTTTACACTACTTGGGTAATTTCAATACCTTAAACAATACATAAGAAACAACAAACACATGTCAAATAAATATAAAATTAAGTACTGGGACTCAGCTTTTACTAAAATTGTCAGTAATGAGTTGCTGCAGATGACATTAGTGTAGTGTAAAGAAGCTTTTGAGTGGGTGATGATGAATTTTGTGCAAGCTTAGCTTTTTTGTCAGCCTAACTGCTAATGTTAAACTGCCTATTCCTCTTCCAATTTCCTCTACTCCCACGTCCAGCACAGGAGAACAAATCTTGAAGTTGAACTATACACTATTCATACAGCCCTTTGTATTGCCTTATTGAGTTGCAGGCAAAATGCAAATGTTATTGTAGCTAACTGACGACACCCTTTGAATCAGTATTGTTGAAACCTTATATAAGAAAATTACAAACCCCCCCTCTTTGAACAAGAAGGAAAATCAATTTTTGGCATAGACAGCACTGATACATCCTGTTTTTTTTTCTTTGTCCCTATTGGAACACTGGAATATTATATAGGCTTGAGGGGTCATTTAAAAGTTAATTGTTATTTCTTATCCTTTTTAATAAGTTTGAGTTGATAAAGCTGTCAAAAAGTGCCATATGGTACCCTAACAGCGCAATTTGTGTGAAATTTCTGGAATGGAAATAATAGAAAGCTAATTATGGGCTCGTTTATAAATTATTTTTTATATTTAATCGCTTCTCTTTTATAAATTAGGCTCAATAAGGCAATCATAAAGTTCCATAAGGCACCCAAAAGTGGCATTTTGACTATTTTTTTCTATTATTTTTTAAAATGAAAATAACAAAAAAAAACATCTTGTCCAATGAAAAAACTCAAAAGACGAATATCGTAAAAAATTCCCCCTACCCTTGCGGAAGTTTGAAAATTACCTTCCCTTTGTATCCCTGTTAAAAAAACAACAACTAAATTTAGAAAGCTGACACAAAATATTTTCTTACGTGAATCAGGGTATAAGTGGGGGGGGGGGGTACATTGACTGTTTTATTTATGTTTTAAATTCCCTTTGCCAACCAAAGCTCAGTCTTTGTTCCAATTATCTACGGACAATTCTTGAAACACAAGAGCCATTCTACTAGAATAGGAAGCTTTTTTAAAAGTGCTAAAAGTAGTAAGATATTGAGGAGGGGGTAACCCCTTCATACATGACATTTTTTCAGTTCATTTGGAGTTCTAATGTTGTCCCTTACTTTCAGTTAAAAAAATTGAAAGTATTTCAGATCTGACATGTGTTCAATCATCAGAGTCCTAGCAAAAAGGAAAATGCAATGACAGTAGCTTGAAACAACTTCCCAGGATGTACTTTAGGCCTTGAATTCATTCCTGAGAGATCTATTTGCCTATATCAACTACTTTCCAAACTAGCAAGAAGTCCATCAATTAAAAATTTTACAAGAACCTTGCCTAAATTCAAATGCAAAGAAAAAAGATTTTCTACATTGTAGTTAACCAATCTTTAAAGATCTAGTCCCAATTATCAGCACCAGCTCGGAGTGATAATCCATCAGGAAATTGGTGAATTTCAGTGCTGCCATTGCCTAAAATAAACAATGATATTGGTGCAGCATTCCCACTCTCCATAAGGAAATATTATAAAATTTGGAAACTAGACTAGCTTCAAACATTCTAAAATACTTAAGAATATTATTCCTTCAGAAGTACCAATAAAGTTTACACCTCCCTCTTAAAGGCCAAATATATAGGCCTATTCTAATTTATTTGTATGCAATGAGCTTTCTATAGATGAATCATTTCTTCAAATGTGTTTACTAGTTACAAAATAGCGAATTCAGCACACAGAGAATTTTTGTTCATATAGGCTTACAGCACTGGCAAAATAAGGAACAATAAAAAAGACACAGGTCACACATTGGGATAACTTTGTAATCATTGAGTCGCTAGATCCGGTCGGGATTTAAAATAAGAGATCTGTGTTACGAGGTCCTTCTAAATATGGAATTTCATTAAGATGCTGCTTTGTAAGTTAAAAATACCTCATTTTTCAATTTTTCACAATTAACCCCCCCCCCCCAACTCCCCCAAACAGAACAGATCCGTTCCGGTTATGTCAATCATGTATCTATGACTTGTGCTTATTTTTCTCAACAAATTTCATTCCAATCCCTCCACTCTAAGCGTTTTCCAAGATTTTCGGTTCTTCCCCTACAACTCCCCCCAATGTCACAGGATCTGGTCGGCATTGAAAATAAGAGCTCTGAGACATGATATCCTTCCAAAAACCAAATTTCATTAAGATCCCATCACCTGTTCATAAGTTAAAAATACTTCATTTTTTCTATTTTTTTCTGAATTAACCGGTCCCAACTCCCCCCTCGGATGGTCAAATCGCGAAAAAGATTATTTCTTATTTAATATGGTCCGGTCCTTGATACGCCTGCCAAATTTCATCGTCCTAGCTTACCTGGAAGTGCCTAAAGTAGCAAAGCCAGGGCAGACCAACAGACAGACAGACCAACAGAATTGCTATATGTCACTTGGTTAATGCCAAGTGCTATAAAAACGGAACATCAAGAAACCATGTTTTCTTTTTAATCTACTATAATTTTTCATATTAAATCTAGGCTTTTTTTTGTGGGTAAGAGCTATATTACTACTATTATCCCTCATTTCCTCAAAATGTTTTTGATAAACCCTTCTAATCTGTTTATATGGTTGTGTAAAAGGTGTAAGGGCCATATTTTTTGCTGCCTTTTTGGCATTTTTATCCGCTTTTTCATTATCCACCACCCTCACATGAGCTGGACACCAAATAAATTGTATAACTATTCCCTTCTCAACAATCTTCAAAACAGAACTATAACACTTATTGACCTCATCATTTGGTTTATTTGGAAAATTCTGTAGATACTGGAAGGTTGATCTTAAGTCACTACATACTGGGAACTTATTTTGGCTTTGATCACTTTCACAATTTCTTTTTCAATACCCATTCTAGTGCACTTTCAACTGCTTTTATTTCTGCCTAAAAACAGCTGATTCTTTACTTAGTAACTTTGTTATCTCTTTATTAAATTCTGGAACCACTGCTTAACAAACCACTCCTTAAGCATTTATTTTTGACCCAGCTGTACATATTTTCACACATTCTTCATACTTGCTATTCAATATTGAGAAGAATTCATATTTCATTAATAGGGGGTGGTTTTCCAATTTTTCCATGTAATCAATGTGACACTCAATCTGAACCCAGACCCAGGGGGAATTTTAGTTGAAAACTTTTTTTGTAATTTGATTCAATTTTTTATTTAAATTTAATTTAATGAAAATTTTAATTTCGTTGAGATTTCAACATTTCCAGATTCCAAATTTTCTTTGTTGTTGTTGCTGCTGCAAAGTTGCCAATATTCCAATTCCCGAATTTGTATGAGGATATACAGACTGCATACAATCCTTTCACCCCTTTGACTTCAAAATAATACAAGCAATCCTTCTTTGTCATCTTCTCCTCCCTTCTTTTTGGTTTGTGGGAAGTGCGAGTACTTGAGCTGCCTGTCCCCAGCAGTTTAAGGACTAGAGGCCGGCTGGTTACCAATACAGCTCTTTCTACTCATTCCTGCCCTCTTCTGCACAGTAGATCTTCATTAACAAACCAGCTAATTTTCCATTGTCTTTTTCATAATTTGGATCACGACACTATAAATTGGCCTTTCAGTATTAGGAGGCAGTTGTAAGTTAATGATGGAGTCAAACGTTTCTGCCATCTTTAGTTGTTTTTTTTTACAAATTATCCTAATTTTATTAGTTTCTGGTGCAAGTATATTGCAATCAAAAAAGATGTGTTGGAAAGTTTCCACTGTTTTTAAACACCACCTGCATAGTGGTGAATAACACAAATTCCATTGAAATCAGACAGAATTCAGAAAAAGATATCTGATTTAAGTCTATAGTACCACACTGTGTATTCTCTACAACAAAATGGAGAATTTAGAAATGGTAGACACTTTATTTGTCCACGGCATTTCATAATATCTGATGAGCAGGGATTGATGATTCCCTTGCTGAGTAAGCTCTGAAGGTAACAACCTGCTTTATTGCAAAGAATTGAAAACTGAAAGAATACTGACATTATCATCAGAAACAAGGGTTTCTGGAAGACTAGAATGCTTAAAAGACTGATAATTGCTAAGAAAATCCCTAAATAGCCACAGAATAAAGTTTATACAGAGATGATGCCATCACACAGTGCAAAGTGCCCAAGAGAAAGCCCAAAAAAGAACATGGAAAAATGTGTGCTCTGTAACCTGGACCTAGATGAAGACTCAAGTGTGCTGAATTGTGACAAATGGATGCATTGTTTTGGCCTGAACATATATGACAATGAGTATGCTCTGCTAAATAAAATGGAGGATATAAATGGTTTCAAATGGGTATGTCCACAGTGCAAGGTGGCTGATCCTGTAGTCACAGCTCCTATGCATTCTGCAGCTACTATCCAAGACATTACACAGGCGATTTCACAAGTAATTTTCACCTCCAGTTAAGCCTTTCAAACACAATTGTATAGGCTGATACCACACTTAGAGCAGAACTTAGTACTATCAGGGACAAGGTGAACAATTTTGAGGCAGTTTTATCATCCTATTGTAGTGCTGCCAAAAATAAACATATTGTTCAGACAGAAGTCTTGGCCCTCAGAATGAACCTCCAGCAGTCCCTTAAGGTTGAAGTGCATCAAATAATCCATGCCAAAAAAGATTGTAATATGCATAAGAAATTTTTACTTACCTATAGAAATCCAATGTCCAGACCAAAAGATGAAGCAAGTGTTGTCCTGAACTTTCTGTTGAGCAAGAATGGAATTGCTTGTGGTCCCCTGAGTAATGTTTCAGCAAGAACTACATAGCTACCCAAGATCATAGTAGACTTTCAATAAAGAAGCTAAAGAAATCTAATGGCCTGGAAGCTACTGACCTGTGACTAACTCAACAAGCAATTTGCATCAGTGTTTACCAATGAACCTGAGAGTCCAGTATACAGTGTACCAAACTCTTTGCCAGCTATCATGATTTCTCTGGGGTCTGTCACAAAGCAACTTAAAGTATTAGATGTTAACATGTTGGTATGGCCAGATAACATCCATCCAAGGCTCATAAAAGAACTGTCTAATGAGATATCTTCTCCACTGTGTCAAATATTTCAGAAGTCCTATTTTTCTCTGGATATACAATGTTTGATGTGGTATAAGCCAAGAGAAGGACCTGTAGGCCTATAGAAGAAAACCTATTGAAAAATGTGATTTGTTATAACTTACATAATAATTATAGCTAACATATTCTATATACAGCCTTGCCCTGCTTTAGCCCCAACCCTCCTAATATGGAAATCTATAGGTGAAATTATGTATTTCCCATTGATTCTGCCAATCTACTCCTCAATCCTAATGCCTGTTCATTGAAGCAACTGTGGCAAAACAAGAACTGGAAAAACAAGTAACAGGTGACAGAATACATCGAAAATATATAATTTGGGCTATATATATGCACATTAGGCTTTTTGGGGGTAACTTTTTTGTTGTTAATATTTCTTTACTTACAAATAAAGTGAATATACCACTTGATGCCTTTTTGTATGTTCTTTACAAATATAATAGTTTCTTCTATTGCAAATTCAAATTTAAGCACTTTTTGACCTAACCTAACCTAGCAAATTTTGGCCCTGAAAAACATTGTACATTATTTTGCAACAAAAATGACCAAAAATACATAACTGAATTATTTTGAAGTACCTACCTCTACTCCCTTTCTCTCTAGAGGGTCCTGACCTTTGATGACCTTAAAAATATGTGTGTTATAAAAATGAAACTTTACAAAATAGATCTTCTGCTTGAATGAAGTACATCAAAATTGTTTTCAGCTTCACAACTTTGCTCAATCCTAATTTATAAGGTTTTAAAGATATTACCTTAAATTGCAGCTTGGAGCAATATAAGGATTTTTCCTAGTAGAAACTCCAGAGTTGATAACACATGACACATAGTTGAATAAATACACTTGACTAGTGGTTTGATGTTGCTGATTCAAGTGCTTCTCAGTTATACTTCCATTCTTTTTTCAACCATTTATTGTCAAGATGGTTCTTAAAGCTGTCTGTGGTTTGGGCAGCAACAGTATCTGGCAATAATTTGTTCCAGAGGTTGGCAACACGGTTGGTAAGAAAATGGGCGTGTTGCCGCTTTGAGGAGAAATACCTGGATAACTTCAATTTATGTCCCCTTGTACAAGAATCCTGAGACGCCAGAGGAAGAAGACCAGGAACTGCCTTTGAATTAATAAGCTTATGAACCAGAATGGCATCATCCCATCTTTTATAAACCAGAGTTGGGAGTTTCAGCTTGCATAGCCTTGTAGGGTAAGGGAGTTCATGTAGTCCACTCGCCATCTTAGTGGCTCTTCTCTGGACATCTTCAAGAATTTTAACATCTTTTTTGAAAAAGGGAGATGCAAGGACCATGCCTGTCTCAAGCCTTGGCCGAACAAGTCCTTTATACAAAAAGCTCAGAATTTTAGGAGAACGGGAGGAAATTGTTCTTTTTATGAGCCCTAGTGATGAGCTAGCTGATGCTGCTGCCTTCTTTGCATGAGTGCTAAATTTAAGATCATTGTCAACAATTACTCCTAGGTCACGTTCTTCCAACACTGGAGAAAGGAGCTGACCGTAAAGAGAGTAAGTTGTATTGATATTCTTGTGCCCAAAGTGTAAAACATGACATTTTGACACATTGAAAGTTAAAAGCCAAGATTTTGCCAACAGGCTAAGGAGATCAAGGTCATTTTGAAGTTGGGAAGTATCTTCAAGAGTGCTAGCTGGACCAATTACCTTGGAATCATCAGCATATAACGTCATCCTGCTTTTAAGCACTAGAGGAGCATCATTTATGAAAATATTGAACATGGTGGGGCCAGGAACACTACCCTGTGGAACCCCACTGATAACATTCTGAGAGGAGGATAGAATAGGATTGCCATCTGCATCAAACAGTCTTACATGCTGATCACATTTCCTCAAGAAATCCAGAATCCATTTAAGAATTTTTTCCTCCAAACCAATAGATTGTAGCTTAAGCTCAACTCTCCTATGACAAACTTTGTCAAATGCTTTTGAAAAATCAAGGAAGATCATATCAACAGGGATTCTCAACTCCAGTAGTTTTGTAATATACTCATATGACTCAAGCAGATTAGTGTCAACTGATCTGTTGCATTGGAAACCATGTTGAGAACTGTTAAGACGATGATTCCAATCAAGATGCTCAATAACTGCTTTGTTGACAATATGTTCAAGAAGCTTAACAACAACAGAGGTAATACTAATAGGCCGGTAATTTTCCACAGAATCTTTCCTTCCCTTTTTGTGAATGGGGGTAATATATGCCACTTTCCACTCAGCAGGAAGCTTTGAGCTATCAAGAGATAGTCTAATGAGCTTTGAAAGTGGGTATACTATTTCTGTTCTGCACTCATGCAAGAGACAGGGGTGGAGGCCATCTGGCCCTGCAGATTTATTTACATCCAACAAAGCTAGCTGTTTCATAACAGACTCCTCAGTCAGCTCAAGAGGTGGCATTGGTTGAGTAACAATATATGAGGGGGGAGCCGGGAGCTTACAAGCAGTTTCTGATGTAAAAGCTGATGCAAATTGGTTATTTAGGATCTTGGCTTTAATAGCTGGGTCTGAAACTGTCTGACCATGATGAGTCAAATTAGGGACAGAGTGCCTATTTTGACATTTAACAGAAGCATACTGCCAAAACAGCTTGGGATTATTTTTTATATATTCAGCTAACCTTTCTTCATGTCTCTTCTTCAGTTGTTTGATGGAATTGGTGGCCTCATTCTGTGCCTTTTGATACTTCTGATAGTTTGCATCTGTTTTTTTTTTGAAGTGTTTCCAGGTTTGATTCTTCCTATTCAGTAGTTTGCTAGTTAGACAAGTCATGAAGGGTAGTGTTTTTGCCTGTCTCCTCCAAAATGTTCTAGTGTGAGTTTTTTCAAAAACTAGCAAAACAGCTTTGAATTTCTGCCAAGATTCTTTGATATCTGAAGTGAATATGGTTTCCCAATCAAAGTCAGCAAGTCTCTCAGAGATATGCCTGTAATCAATAACTTTGTGTTTTTTAGGAATAGGTTGAGTAGTAGACAAGCGCAATTCTGTGAGGATAGCAGCATGATCACTGTATAGGGGCAAGAAATTCACTTTTAGTCCACAAATCTGGATTATTAAGAATAACTAGGTCCAGAATGTTGGATGCTTGACCATCTCCATACCTTGTAGGTTGGTCAACAGTTTGGAACAGCAAATGTTCAGACAGACAAGTAAGAAATGGAGATTCCTGTTCTTTGGCTGAAAAACCAGAACCATCAACCCAATCATAATTGGGAAAATTGAAGTCTCCAAGAATCACCACATGTTGTTTGCAAGATTCTTTGATAATATCAGAAATGATATTAGCAAGATACTGTTCTGATTCAAGGCAAGAGGGAGTATTAGGACTATGATAAACCACTCCAACCACCATTGTAGAATTACCACACTGCAGTCTAACCCAGACATTCTCAACCCAAACACAGCAATGGGAAGAAGGAATCAAAGTGCTTACCTTGAAACTGCTTTTTACATATATTCCAACACCTCTCCTGCAGGCATCAGACTCAATGTCATATATGAGTTGGTATCCACTGATTTCAAGTGCTTGGGCTGTAAGAGGCTGTTTCACATTTTTGGGGCATATCTCAGATCAATATCAACTATTTCTTTTGCTAGGCGGAGATGGAGTTCTGGAACCTTGTTGAAGAGGCCATCAGTGTTTGCACTAAGAATCCTTAATTTTCCAATATCATTTGCATGACGAGTTGCACTTTTGGTTGCACTGTGCAGAGATGATTTATTAGCAAAAATACACCAGCAGAAAGAGGCTCAGTTGATGAAGCACCAGAAAAAACTGTTGAATTACCTCTGAAGAAATGGGAACTACTTGAGGACAACTCATTAATACATGAAACATCATCATCAACTGAAACAAATGAACTATTTACACTCTCATCTGGTGACAATAGTCTGTCCAGATGAGAAACATTACAGCTTAGTCCAAAATCATCCCCTGCTGTGGAACTGCAATCTGCAGCAGGTCTGCATCATTTTTTATGACAATTTCTAAGTTCCTGATTACAAGATTTTTTTCCACCTGATGCTGTTCTCACAGCGTCTGCTGTGAAAATGTATATGCAAATGCATTTTCCTAAATTTTGAAGAAAACAACATTGATATGGCTCAGAATTCTACTCAAGTAATAGGAATTGCATTTTCAGAACTAAAGACAGAGAAAAGCAACTGGTAACTGAAAATTAAGGTAAAATGTTGTTTTGTCAAGATTTCAATAGGTATTATCATGTAGGCAAATTTCAGGGCCCTCTAGAGGGAGAAGGATTGGAGATGGGTACTTTAAAATACCCTTCTCAAGATATATTTTAGCCTGTAGATCCATCCCCAAAAGTTTCATTTTCCTAACCTAGCCCCTTTCTGAGATAGCCAAAAGCCACTAAACCAGAATTTTACCAAAGATTTGGTGTCAAGGAAGAAGAAAACAGTATAATATTGCAAAAATTTATTAATCCAGCTTAATTGCGGAAAATCAGTGCTAGTGGATTATATAAAATTTAGAAAATGGATTAATAATGAAGCAGTAAGTTTGAGACCAATGTTTTAAGCTTTTTTTATACCCAAAAACTAGAAATATTTTGGTTATTTTCAAGAGCTCAAAAAGTGCTAAAATTTGAACTTGCAATGGAAACAATTATTATATTCATAAAGAGCATAGAAAAGGCATCAAGTGGTATGTTCACTTTATTTGAAAGTCAAAAATAAGATCAACAAAAAATTTACCAATTATCAGTACAGAGCTGCATGATTTTCCCCTGGGTATGTAGGCTAAGTGGAAGGTCACTTATAGCCTACCTGATGCTGTCCTGACTGTTTTTACTTGGTTGAAAAATCAAAAGAAAGTTCCCAGTTAAAAGGAAATGGGCTGGCCCAAAAATGGGATTGAATTTGTCAAAGCTTAGCGGTTTGGCCCTTCAGTATGTTTAAAGAAAACAAATTCAAAATTGAAGCTTTGTTCATTTAAATCTTAAGGGTGACCTACATTTGTGACACTCCATGAAATGGTTGTAAAGGGATAGGCTACTTCTATTTATTTATTTCTCTTGTTTGTTTTCTGCATGATTGTTTTTTTTATCTTCACAGAAATAAGAGGACTCAGCTATGTTTGGCACAAAATTGATATGCAATTAGCCTATGTCAATTAGTAGGCCTAATCTTTAGTTTAGTCAGTCAAGCACAGTAGTGTGAAAAACTGTATACCCCTTTGTCTACCTGAAATGGCTCCAAAACTCCTCCTCACTGATTCAGGGGAGAATTTGATCTATAAAACCTTCATTTCTGGTCACCATTTGATTTGTATTTGTTTAAATGTTTGCCATTTTAATAATAGCAATGCGTTTTTTCTCTTTCGATCC